>NW_028134832.1:0-95000 GCF_964662115.1 Mustela nivalis | reverse complement strand
CGATAATGGCCTCGGGTCCTGTCTGGTTCAATCTTCTTGGTATGAGTGGAGGTAGATGAGTGGAGGTAGATGCTCAGCCGGTATCAACCGCCCTTTTTTGTCCTGGGCGACCTACACTATTGGGATGGCCTCAGGGACTTTGGAGGGTTCTCCTAATTTGTACGATTTTTGACAATGGAATGGGAAGAATTCCCATGGATTGGGTGGGGGCAGTCCTAATGTGTAGCTCCAGGGGCCGCAGCCTGGAGGGAGTGTGGCCCAGGACTTTGAGGACAGAAGATTGAAAACACAAACTCAGCTTAAGTTTGGGGACGTAGGTATGGCACGCCCGATCTACAAACCATGAGAAGAACTCTTCTGGATATGAAGAATGAGCGAGTCTGAGGCGCTTGGTCAGGCTTTTGTCTCTAGATTTTGTTTCAGCGATGGCCGTGGAATGTTGGGGAGGTCTCATGGGCCATGGACGAATCTTCCTCTCTGTGGATTTGGCCCGATCCCAATTGTTTTTCGTCAATCTGTGGGATGGGAGGACTCCTTTCAGGTTTGTTACCTCAGCTGTCCCACCAAAAGAGGAATTCCAAAGCAGAGCCCTGGGGAAGAGTGAAGGGACAACCCGAACTATGGTTAAAAATTGGGGCCTAGGGGCATGGCAAGCCCAATATGCTGTCTCTTCATATAGGCCTGAGAGGCCTTACCTTAAAACTGGGCTCAGGCTGAGGGTCACAATGTGTGTTTGTGACCAATGTGGCCCGCAAGCATGGGCTGGGCCTCATGGGCCACGCTTGTTTCAACTACACCGAACGTTGGACAACATGCCAACCACAAGGTTTCTTGCCATGGGGAAAGAGTTCTGATTTCTGCATCATTTTCAACCCTGGGCAGTGGTTGGAGATAAGGTCTAGGTTCTGGAGCCTGAAAACCGCACTTGGGAAGAGATGACGACCTAAGGTCATGGCGGGTCCGATGTGCTCAGTGTGCGGCCTGCTGTCTGGGTGGGACCAGGAGGTCCAGGCTCAGGCTGGGTCAGAAGGGGAAATAGTGCCCAGGTCAGCCTATATGTTTGGGGTACAGCCGAATGGCGTGCAGGTTGATCCTCATTTGCGGTTTAGGGGTAGCCCTGAGGGCAATGTTTTACTTCTGTAGGGCACGCAGAGTGCGGCATTGTAGTTTTGGATTGCCCAACTGGAGGGCTTGTGGGCCAGTAGTCTGAGGACGGAGTCTGAGAACCCAAGCTAGGCCTAGGTTTCTGGGTGAGGATATGGCAGGCACAATCTACAGACCTCAATAGAGATCTCTTTCATCTGAAGTCAGGGCAAGGATCAGACGATCGCTCAGGTTGGACTTTCTGCCCTGATGGCCCTTTCTTGAAGGGGGTTGGATCACGAGGACATGGGGGTTTTCCCACGATGGGAGTTGTGAGAAGCTCCAAACTGCAAAGATTCTTCTGCAGGACAATTGAGACCTGTTGGTTGGCTCCAGGCCAACGATTCCGAGCAGGGTTCTAAGGATGGATGGCTGGGTAGCCCACCTCGCATTCCAATTGTCTCCAAGCAACAAGACAGGTTAGATCTGCTGGATGTGGGGGGCAACCGAGGAGGCTGAGTTGAAATGGACTCTCCTGCGGATGTGTCCTAATATGTTTTTGTGTCTATGGAGACCTTGGAATGAAGCGGTGGACCTGGGGCCCTGAAGGGTTCTCCTAAACAGAGGCTTTGACACAGCTCCAACGTGCATGTTTCCCATGTGTAGATGAGATTTGTTCTGATGGGTGAGTCAAGAAACAGCCATATGCTGGTATTGAAATCCAGGCCTCTGAGGAGAGATGCCTGGAAACCAAAGCAATGGATCCGATTAGTGCCTAGGGGCCTGTTCGTTCCTTTTTACCTCTGGGGACATCATTCTACGGGTCTGAGTGCAGGTAGGTGCTCAGATGGGCTCAGATTGCCCCTGTTTGTCCTGGGAAGCCACAACTCTTGGGATGGCCTCAGGGACTTTGGAGGTTATCCTATTAGTAGGGTCGTGGCCATTGGAATGGGCACATACAATTCCCTTGGAGAGGGCAAGTACAGTCCTCAGGTTTGGCTCCAGGGCCCTGAGCCTGTAGGGTGTGTAGGCCAGAGCTGTTTGG
Source organism: Mustela nivalis (assembly GCF_964662115.1). NCBI lineage: Eukaryota > Metazoa > Chordata > Mammalia > Carnivora > Mustelidae > Mustela > Mustela nivalis. Next base: position 92,872 of record NW_028134832.1, on the reverse strand, counting down.
ACAGTTGTCTGAAAACACAAACTCGGCTTATGTTTTGGGTCATAGGTATGGCAGGACTGATCTACAGACCATGTGGAGAACACTTCGGGATATGAAAAAGGGGCGAGTGTGAGGCTCTTGCTCAAGTTTTTGTCTCTGGATATCGTGTCACTCATGGTCGTGAAATTGCCGGGTGACTTCATGGGAAAAGGACGAGTCTTACTCTCTGGGGGTTCGGTCCCGTCCACAGAGTTTGGGGTCATTCTGGGGATGGAAGAAGTCCGTTTTTTTGTTGTTGTTGTCGATTTGTTTCATTTTGTTTTTCAACCTCAGATGTCCCACCAAATGAGGGATTCCAGAGTAGAGCCCTGGGGTGGGGCGACTGGACAACCAGAAATCTGGTTAAAAATTGGGGACTAGGGACATGTCAAGCCCATTATGACATCTAATGGTCCAGCCACTGAGAGGACTTACTAGAGGACAGGACTCATGCTGAGGTCACAAAGCGTGTTTATGCACTCGTCGCACACAAGAATGGGCGTGGCCTCAGGGTGAATGCTGGTTTCTCCTACACTGAACGTTGGACAACATGCCAACCACAAGCTTTCTTGCCATGGGTCAGGAAGAGTTCTGATTTCTGCATCACAGTCACCCGTGGGCAGTGATTGGAGATAAGGTCTAGGTTCTGAAGCCTGAAAACTGAGGTAGGGAAGAGATGATGACCTAAGGCCATGGCGGGTCTGATGTGCTCAGGGTGTGGTCAGCTGTCTGGGTGTTGGTCAGCAGGTCCGGGCTCAGGTTGTGTCAGACAGTGCATTAGTGCCCAGGTTAGACTATATAATTTGGGTACATTCGAGTGCCGTGTAGGTTTATCTTCATTTAAGCTGCCTGGGCAGCTCATTAGGCAATATATTTTTTCTAGAGGGTAGGCAGAGTGCTTCATTGTCGGTCCGGAATTGCCAAACATGAGGGCTTCAGGGCCAGGAGAGTGAGGACGGAAGTCTGAGAACACAAGCTAGACTTCGGATTCAGGGTGAGGGCACGGCAGGTACCCCCTACAGATCTGAACCAATATCTCATGCATCTGAAGTCAGGGCGAGGATCCGACGTTGGCTCAGGTTGGAGTTTCTGTGCATGACGGCCCCTTCATGAAGGGAGCGGAATTCGAGGCCATGGAGGTTTTCCACGTTGGGAGTTGTGGGATGCCCCCTTCAAGGATTCCTTCTGCGGGACAATTGAGACCTGTTGAACAGCTCCAGGACATCCCATATGGAATGACTCCAGAGCACCGTTCCAGGATGGATGCCTGGGAAGTCTGCCTCGCCTTCCAATTGTCTCCTAGCAACAAGACAGTTTAGATCTAATCGATCTGCGGGAGCAACCGGGGTGGCTGAGTTGAAAAGCACATTCCAGAGGATGGTTCCTAACGTCTGTTTGTGTCCATGAGGGCCTTGGAATGGGGAGGTGGCACCGGGACCCTGAAGTATTCTCCTAAGCTTTGGCATAGCTCCCATGCACAAGTTTCCTTGTGGAGACGAGATTTGTTCTGATGGGTGCCTCAGGAAATCCCCTCTGCTGGTATTGCAATCCAGGCTTTTGAGGAGACATGCCTGTAAACCAAAGCAATGGATCCGATAATGGCCTCGGGTCCTGTCTGGTTCAATCTTCTTGGTATGAGTGGAGGTAGATGAGTGGAGGTAGATGCTCAGCCGGTATCAACCGCCCTTTTTTGTCCCGGGCGACCTACACTATTGGGATGGCCTCAGGGACTTTGGAGGGTTCTCCTAATTTGTACGATTTTTGACAATGGAATGGGCAGAATTCCCATGGATTGGGTGGGGGCAGTCCTAATGTGTGGCTCCAGGGGCCCCAGCCTGGAGAGAGTGTGGCCCAGGACTTTGAGGACAGAAGACTGAAAACACAAACTCAGCTTAAGTTTGGGGACGTAAGTATGGCACGCCCGATCTACAAACCATGAGAAGAACTCTTCAGGATATGAAGAATGAGCGAGTCTGAGGAGCTTGCTCAGGCTTTTGTCTCTAGATTTTGTTTCAGTGATGGCCGTGAAATGTTGGGGAGGTCTCATGGGCCATGGACGAATCTTCCTCTCTGTGTTTTGGCCCGATCCCAATTGTTTTTCGTCAATCTGTGGGATGGGAGGACTCCGTTCAGGTTTGTTACCTCAGGTGTCCCACCAAAAGAGGAATTCCAAAGCAGAGCCCTGGGGAAGAGTGAAGGGACACCCCGAACTATGGTTAAAAATTGGGGCCTAGGGGCATGGCAAGCCCAATATGCTGTCTCTTCATATAGGCCCTGAGAGGCCTTACCTGAGGACTGGGCTCAGGCTGAGGGTCACAATGTGTGTTTGTGACCAATGTGGCCCGCAAGCATGGGCTGGGCCTCATGGGCCACGCTTGTTTCTACTACACTGAATGTTGGACAACATGCCAACCACAAGGTTTCTTGCCATGGGGAAAGAGTTCTGATTTCTGCATCATTTTCAACCCTGGGCAGTGGTTGGAGATAAGGTCTAGGTTCTGGAGCCTGAAAACCGCAGTTGGGAAGAGATGACGACCTAAGGCCATGGCGGGTCCGATGTGCTCAGTGTGCGGCCAGCTGTCTGGGTGGGACCAGGAGGTCCAGGCTCAGGCTGGGTCAGAAGGGGAAATAGTGCCCAGGTCAGCCTATATGTTTGGGGTACAGCCGAATGGCGTGCAGGTTGATCCTCATTTGGGGTTTCGGGTTAGCCCTGAGGGCAATGTTTTACTTCTGTAGGGCAGGCAGAGTGTGGCATTGTATTTCTGGATAGCCCAACTGGAGGGCTTGTGGGCCAGTAGTCTGAGGACGGAGTCTGAGAACCCAAGCTAGGCCTAGGTTTCTGGGTGAGGATATGGCAGGCACAATCTACAGACCTCAATCGAGATCTCGTGCATCTGAAGTCAGGGCAAGGATCAGACGATCGCTCAGGTTGGACTTTCTGCCCTGATGGCCCTTTCTTGAAGGGGGTTGGAACCCGAGGACATGGGGGTTTTCCCACGATGGGAGTTGTGAGAAGCTCCAAACTGCAAAGATTCTTCTGCAGGACAATTGAGACCTGTTGGTTGGATCCAGGCCAACGATTCCGAGCAGGGTTCTAAGGATGGATGGCTGGGTAGCCCACCTCGCATTCCAATTGTCTCCAAGCAACAAGACAGGTTAGATCTGCTGGATGTGGGGGGCAACCGAGGAGGCTGAGTTGAAATGGACTCTCCTGTGGATGTGTCCTAATATGTTTTTGTGTCTATGGAGACCTTGGAATGAAGCGGTGGCCCTGGGCCCTGAAGGGTTCTCCTAAACAGAGGCTTTGACACAGCTCCAACGTGCATGTTTCCCATGTGTAGATGAGATTTGTTCTGATGGGTGAGTCAAGAAACAGCCATATGCTGGTACTGAAATCCAGGCCTCTGAGGAGAGATGCTTGGAAACCAAAGCAATGGATCCGATTAGTGCCTAGGGGCCTGTTCGTTCCTTTTTACCTCTGGGGACATCAGTCTACGGGTCTGAGTGCAGGTAGGTGCTCAGATGGGCTCAGATTGCCCCTGTTTTTCCTGGGAAGCCACAACTCTTTTGATGGCCTCAGGGACTTTGGAGGTTATCCTATTAGTAGGGTCGTGGCCATTGGAATGGGCACATACAATTCCCTTGGAGAGGGCAAGTACAGTCCTCAGGTTTGGCTCCAGGGCCCTGAGCCTGTAGGGTGTGTAGGCCAGAGCTGTTTGGACAGTTGTCTGAAAACACAAACTCGGCTTATGTTTTGGGTCATAGGTATGGCAGGACTGATCTACAGACCATGAGGAGAACACTTCGGGATATGAAAAAAGGGCGAGTGTGAGGCTCTTGCTCAAGTTTTTGTCTCTGGATATCGTGTCACTCATGGTCGTGAAATTGCCGGGTGACTTCATGGGAAATGGACGAGTCTTACTCTCTGGGGGTTCGGTCCCGTCCACAGAGTTTGCGGTCATTCTGGGGATGGAAGAAGTCCGTTTTTTTGTTGTTGTTGTCGATTTGTTTCATTTTGTTTTTCAACCTCAGATGTCCCACCAAATGAGGGATTCCAGAGTAGAGCCCTGGGGTGGGGCGACTGGACAACCAGAAATCTGGTTAAAAATTGGGGACTAGGGACATGTCAAGCCCATTATGACATCTAATGGTCCAGCCACTGAGAGGACTTACTAGAGGACAGGACTCACGCTGCGGTCACAATGCGTGTTTATGCACTCGTCACACTCAAGAATGGGCGGGGCCTCAGGGTGAATGCTGGTTTCTCCTACACTGAACGTTGGACAACATGCCAACCACAAGGTTTCTTGCCATGGGTCAGGAAGAGTTCTGATTTCTGCATCACAGTCACCCGTGGGCAGTGATTGGATATAAGGTCTAGGTTCTGAAGCCTGAAAACTGAGGTAGGGAAGAGATGATGACCTAAGGCCATGGCGGGTCTGATGTGCTCAGGGTGTGGTCAGCTGTCTGGGTGTTGGTCAGCAGGTCCGGGCTCAGGTTGTGTCAGACAGTGCATTAGTGCCCAGGTTAGACTATATAATTTGGGTACATTCGAGTGCCGTGTAGGTTTATCTTCATTTAAGCTGCCTGGGCAGCTCATTAGGCAATATATTTTTTCTAGAGGGTAGGCAGAGTGCTTCATTGTCGGTCCGGAATTGCCAAACATGAGGGCTTCAGGGCCAGGAGAGTGAGGACGGAAGTCTGAGAACACAAGCTAGACTTCGGATTCAGGGTGAGGGCACGGCAGGTACCCCCTACAGATCTGAACCAATATCTCATGCATCTGAAGTCAGGGCGAGGATCCGACGTTGGCTCAGGTTGGAGTTTCTGTGCATGACGGCCCCTTCATGAAGGGAGCGGAATTCGAGGCCATGGAGGTTTTCCACGTTGGGAGATGTGGGTTGCCCCCTTCAAGGATTCCTTCTGCGGGACAATTGAGACCTGTTGAACAGCTCCAGGACATCCCATATGGAATGACTCCAGAGCACCGTTCCAGGATGGATGCCTGGGAAGTCTGCCTCGCCTTCCAATTGTCTCCTAGCAACAAGACAGTTTAGATCTAATCGATCTGCGGGAGCAACCGGGGTGGCTGAGTTGAAAAGCACATTCCAGAGGATGGTTCCTAACGTCTGTTTGTGTCCATGAGGGCCTTGGAATGGGGAGGTGGCACCGGGACCCTGAAGTATTCTCCTAAGCTTTGGCATAGCTCCCATGCACAAGTTTCCTTGTGGAGACGAGATTTGTTCTGATGGGTGCCTCAGGAAATCCCCTCTGCTGGTATTGCAATCCAGGCTTTTGAGGAGACATGCCTGTATACCAAAGCAATGGATCCGATAATGGCCTCGGGTCCTGTCTGGTTCAATCTTCTTGGTATGAGTGGAGGTAGATGAGTGGAGGTAGATGCTCAGCCGGTATCAACCGCCCTTTTTTGTCCCGGGCGACCTACACTATTGGGATGGCCTCAGGGACTTTGGAGGGTTCTCCTAATTTGTACGATTTTTGACAATGGAATGGGCAGAATTCCCATGGATTGGGTGGGGGAAGTCCTAATGTGTGGCTCCAGGGGCCCCAGCCTGGAGAGAGTGTGGCCCAGGACTTTGAGGACAGAAGACTGAAAACACAAACTCAGCTTAAGTTTGGGGACGTAAGTATGGCACGCCCGATCTACAAACCATGAGAAGAACTCTTCAGGATATGAAGAATGAGCGAGTCTGAGGAGCTTGCTCAGGCTTTTGTCTCTAGATTTTGTTTCAGTGATGGCCGTGAAATGTTGGGGAGGTCTCATGGGCCATGGACGAATCTTCCTCTCTGTGTTTTGGCCCGATCCCAATTGTTTTTCGTCAATCTGTGGGATGGGAGGACTCCGTTCAGGTTTGTTACCTCAGGTGTCCCACCAAAAGAGGAATTCCAAAGCAGAGCCCTGGGGAAGAGTGAAGGGACACCCCGAACTATGGTTAAAAATTGGGGCCTAGGGGCATGGCAAGCCCAATATGCTGTCTCTTCATATAGGCCCTGAGAGGCCTTACCTGAGGACTGGGCTCAGGCTGAGGGTCACAATGTGTGTTTGTGACCAATGTGGCCCGCAAGCATGGGCTGGGCCTCATGGGCCACGCTTGTTTCAACTACACTGAATGTTGGACAACATGCCAACCACAAGGTTTCTTGCCATGGGGAAAGAGTTCTGATTTCTGCATCATTTTCAACCCTGGGCAGTGGTTGGAGATAAGGTCTAGGTTCTGGAGCCTGAAAACCGCAGTTGGGAAGAGATGACGACCTAAGGCCATGGCGGGTCCGATGTGCTCAGTGTGCGGCCAGCTGTCTGGGTGGGACCAGGAGGTCCAGGCTCAGGCTGGGTCAGAAGGGGAAATAGTGCCCAGGTCAGCCTATATGTTTGGGGTACAGCCGAATGGCGTGCAGGTTGATCCTCATTTGGGGTTTCGGGTTAGCCCTGAGGGCAATGTTTTACTTCTGTAGGGCAGGCAGAGTGTGGCATTGTATTTCTGGATAGCCCAACTGGAGGGCTTGTGGGCCAGTAGTCTGAGGACGGAGTCTGAGAACCCAAGCTAGGCCTAGGTTTCTGGGTGAGGATATGGCAGGCACAATCTACAGACCTCAATCGAGATCTCGTGCATCTGAAGTCAGGGCAAGGATCAGACGATCGCTCAGGTTGGACTTTCTGCCCTGATGGCCCTTTCTTGAAGGGGGTTGGAACCCGAGGACATGGGGGTTTTCCCACGATGGGAGTTGTGAGAAGCTCCAAACTGCAAAGATTCTTCTGCAGGACAATTGAGACCTGTTGGTTGGATCCAGGCCAACGATTCCGAGCAGGGTTCTAAGGATGGATGGCTGGGTAGCCCACCTCGCATTCCAATTGTCTCCAAGCAACAAGACAGGTTAGATCTGCTGGATGTGGGGGGCAACCGAGGAGGCTGAGTTGAAATGGACTCTCCTGTGGATGTGTCCTAATATGTTTTTGTGTCTATGGAGACCTTGGAATGAAGCGGTGGCCCTGGGCCCTGAAGGGTTCTCCTAAACAGAGGCTTTGACACAGCTCCAACGTGCATGTTTCCCATGTGTAGATGAGATTTGTTCTGATGGGTGAGTCAAGAAACAGCCATATGCTGGTACTGAAATCCAGGCCTCTGAGGAGAGATGCTTGGAAACCAAAGCAATGGTTCCGATTAGTGCCTAGGGGCCTGTTCGTTCCTTTTTACCTCTGGGGACATCAATCTACGGGTCTGAGTGCAGGTAGGTGCTCAGATGGGCTCAGATTGCCCCTGCTTTTCCTGGGAAGCCACAACTCTTTTGATGGCCTCAGGGACTTTGGAGGTTATCCTATTAGTAGGGTCGTGGCCATTGGAATGGGCACATACAATTCCCTTGGAGAGGGCAAGTACAGTCCTCAGGTTTGGCTCCAGGGCCCTGAGCCTGTAGGGTGTGTAGGCCAGAGCTGTTTGGACAGTTGTCTGAAAACACAAACTCGGCTTATGTTTTGGGTCATAGGTATGGCAGGACTGATCTACAGACCATGAGGAGAACACTTCGGGATATGAAAAAAGGGCGAGTGTGAGGCTCTTGCTCAAGTTTTTGTCTCTGGATATCGTGTCACTCATGGTCGTGAAATTGCCGGGTGACTTCATGGGAAATGGACGAGTCTTACTCTCTGGGGGTTCGGTCCCGTCCACAGAGTTTGGGGTCATTCTGGGGATGGAAGAAGTCCGTTTTTTTGTTGTTGTTGTCGATTTGTTTCATTTTGTTTTTCAACCTCAGATGTCCCACCAAATGAGGGATTCCAGAGTAGAGCCCTGGGGTGGGGCGACTGGACAACCAGAAATCTGGTTAAAAATTGGGGACTAGGGACATGTCAAGCCCATTATGACATCTAATGGTCCAGCCACTGAGAGGACTTACTAGAGGACAGGACTCACGTTGAGGTCACAATGCGTGTTTATGCACTCGTCACACTCAAGAATGGGCGGGGCCTCAGGGTGAATGCTGGTTTCTCCTACACTGAACGTTGGACAACATGCCAACCACAAGGTTTCTTGCCATGGGTCAGGAAGAGTTCTGATTTCTGCATCACAGTCACCCGTGGGCAGTGATTGGAGATAAGGTCTAGGTTCTGAAGCCTGAAAACTGAGGTAGGGAAGAGATGATGACCTAAGGCCATGGCGTGTCTGATGTGCTCAGCGTGCGGTCAGCTGTCTGGGTGTTGGTCAGCAGGTCCGGGCTCAGGTTGTGTCAGACAGTGCATTAGTGCCCAGGTTAGACTATATAATTTGGGTACATTCGAGTGCCGTGTAGGTTTATCTTCATTTAAGCTGCCTGGGCAGCTCATTAGGCAATATATTTTTTCTAGAGGGCAGGCAGAGTGCTTCATTGTCGGTCCGGAATTGCCAAACATGAGGGGTTCAGGGCCAGGAGAGTGAGGACGGAAGTCTGAGAACACAAGCTAGACTTCGGATTCAGGGTGAGGGCACGGCAGGTACCCCCTACAGATCTGAACCAATATCTCATGCATCTGAAGTCAGGGCGAGGATCCGACGTTGGCTCAGGTTGGAGTTTCTGTGCATGACGGCCCCTTCATGAAGGGAGCGGAATCTCGAGGCCATGGAGGTTTTCCACGTTGGGAGATGTGGGATGCCCCCTTCAAGGATTCCTTCTGCGGGACAATTGAGACCTGTTGGACAGCTCCAGGACATCCCATATGGAATGACTCCAGAGCACCGTTCGAGGATGGATGCCTGGGAAGTCCGCCTCGCCTTCCAATTGTCTCCTAGCAACAAGACAGTTTAGATCTAATGGATCTGCGGGAGCAACCGGGGTGGCTGAGTTGAAAAGCACATTCCAGAGGATGGTTCCTAACGTCTGTTTGTGTCCATGAGGGCCTAGGAATGGGGAGGTGGCACCGGGAACCTGAAGTATTCTCCTAAGCTTTGGCATAGCTCCCATGCACAAGTTTCCTTGTGGAGACGAGATTTGTTCTGATGGGTGCCTCAGGAAATCCCCTCTGCTGGTATTGCAATCCAGGCTTTTGAGGAGACATGCCTGTAAACCAAAGCAATGGATCCGATAATGGCCTCGGGTCCTGTCTGGTTCAATCTTCTTGGTATGAGTGGAGGTAGATGAGTGGAGGTAGATGCTCAGCCGGTATCAACCGCCCTTTTTTGTCCCGGGCGACCTACACTATTGGGATGGCCTCAGGGACTTTGGACGGTTCTCCTAATTTGTACGATTTTTGACAATGGAATGGGCAGAATTCCCATGGATTGGGTGGGGGCAGTCCTAATGTGTGGCTCCAGGGGCCCCAGCCTGGAGGGAGTGTGGCCCAGGACTTTGAGGACAGAAGACTGAAAACACAAACTCAGCTTAAGTTTGGGGACGTAGGTATGGCACGCCCGATCTACAAACCATGAGAAGAACTCTTCAGGATATGAAGAATGAGCGAGTCTGAGGAGCTTGCTCAGGCTTTTGTCTCTAGATTTTGTTTCAGTGATGGCTGTGAAATGTTGGGGAGGTCTCATGGGACATGGACGAATCTACCTCTCTGTGTTTTGGCCCGATCCCTATTGTTTTTCGTCAATCTGTAGGATGGGAGGACTCCGTTCAGGTTTGTTACCTCAGGTGTCCCACCAAAAGAGGAATTCCAAAGCAGAGACCTGGGGAAGAGTGAAGGGACAACCCGAACTATGGTTAAAAATTGGGGCCTAGGGGCATGGCAAGCCCAATATGCTGTCTCTTCATATAGGCCCTGAGAGGCCTTACCTGAGGACTGGGCTCAGGCTGAGGGTCACAATGTGTGTTTGTGACCAATGTGGCCCGCAAGCATGGGCTGGGCCTCATGGGCCACGCTTGTTTCAACTACACTGAATGTTGGACAACATGCCAACCACAAGGTTTCTTGCCATGGGGAAAGAGTTCTGATTTCTGCATCATTTTCAACCCTGGGCAGTGGTTGGAGATAAGGTCTAGGTTCTGGAGCCTGAAAACCGCAGTTCGGAAGAGATGACGACCTAAGGCCATGGCGGGTCCGATGTGCTCAGTGTGCGGCCAGCTGTCTGGGTGGGACCAGGAGGTCCAGGCTCAGGCTGGGTCAGAAGGGGAAATAGTGCCCAGGTCAGCCTATATGTTTGGGGTACAGCCGAATGGCGTGCAGGTTGATCCTCATTTGGGGTTTCGGGGTAGCCCTGAGGGCAATGTTTTACTTCTGTAGGGCAGGCAGAGTGTGGCATTGTATTTCTGGATTGCCCAACTGGAGGGCTTGTGGGCCAGTAGTCTGAGGACGGAGTCTGAGAACCCAAGCTAGGCCTAGGTTTCTGGGTGAGGATATGGCAGGCACAATCTACAGACCTCAATCGAGATCTCGTGCATCTGAAGTCAGGGCAAGGATCAGACGATCGCTCAGGTTGGACTTTCTGCCCTGATGGCCCTTTCTTGAAGGGGGTTGGAACCCGAGGACATGGGGGTTTTCCCACGATGGGAGTTGTGAGAAGCTCCAAACTGCAAAGATTCTTCTGCAGGACAATTGAGACCTGTTGGTTGGATCCAGGCCAACGATTCCGAGCAGGGTTCTAAGGATGGATGGCTGGGTAGCCCACCTCGCATTCCAATTGTCTCCAAGCAACAAGACAGGTTAGATCTGCTGGATGTGGGGGGCAACCGAGGAGGCTGAGTTGAAATGGACTCTCCTGGGGATGTGTCCTAATATGTTTTTGTGTCTATGGAGACCTTGGAATGAAGCGGTGGCCCTGGGCCCTGAAGGGTTCTCCTAAACAGAGGCTTTGACACAGCTCCAACGTGCATGTTTCCCATGTGTAGATGAGATTTGTTCTGATGGGTGAGTCATGAAACAGCCATATGCTGGTACTGAAATCCAGGCCTCTGAGGAGAGATGCTTGGAAACCAAAGCAATGGATCCGATTAGTGCCTAGGGGCCTGTTCGTTCCTTTTTACCTCTGGGGACATCAGTCTACGGGTCTGTGTGCAGGTAGGTGCTCAGATGGGCTCAGATTGCCCCTGTTTTTCCTGGGAAGCCACAACTCTTTTGATGGCCTCAGGGACTTTGGAGGTTATCCTATAAGTAGGGTCGTGGCCATTGGAATGGGCACATACAATTCCCTTGGAGAGGGCAAGTACAGTCCTCAGGTTTGGCTCCAGGGCCCTGAGCCTGTAGGGTGTGTAGGCCAGAGCTGTTTGGACAGTTGTCTGAAAACACAAACTCGGCTTATGTTTTGGGTCATAGGTATGGCAGGACTGATCTACAGACCATGAGGAGAACACTTCGGGATATGAAAAAAGGGCGAGTGTGAGGCTCTTGCTCAAGTTTTTGTCTCTGGATATCGTGTCACTCATGGTCGTGAAATTGCCGGGTGACTTCATGGGAAATGGACGAGTCTTACTCTCTGGGGGTTCGGTCCCGTCCACAGAGTTTGCGGTCATTCTGGGGATGGAAGAAGTCCGTTTTTTTGTTGTTGTTGTCGATTTGTTTCATTTTGTTTTTCAACCTCAGATGTCCCACCAAATGAGGGATTCCAGAGTAGAGCCCTGGGGTGGGGCGACTGGACAACCAGAAATCTGGTTAAAAATTGGGGACTAGGGACATGTCAAGCCCATTATGACATCTAATGGTCCAGCCACTGAGAGGACTTACTAGAGGACAGGACTCACGCTGAGGTCACAATGCGTGTTTATGCACTCGTCACACTCAAGAATGGGCGGGGCCTCAGGGTGAATGCTGGTTTCTCCTACACTGAACGTTGGACAACATGCCAACCACAAGGTTTCTTGCCATGGGTCAGGAAGAGTTCTGATTTCTGCATCACAGTCACCCGTGGGCAGTGATTGGAGATAAGGTCTAGGTTCTGAAGCCTGAAAACTGAGGTAGGGAAGAGATGATGACCTAAGGCCATGGCGTGTCTGATGTGCTCAGCGTGCGGTCAGCTGTCTGGGTGTTGGTCAGCAGGTCCGGGCTCAGGTTGTGTCAGACAGTGCATTAGTGCCCAGGTTAGACTATATAATTTGGGTACATTCGAGTGCCGTGTAGGTTTATCTTCATTTAACCTGCCTGGGCAGCTCATTAGGCAATATATTTTTTCTAGAGGGCAGGCAGAGTGCTTCATTTTCGGTCCGGAATTGCCAAACATGAGGGCTTCAGGGCCAGGAGAGTGAGGACGGAAGTCTGAGAACACAAGCTAGACTTCGGATTCAGGGTGAGGGCACGGCAGGTACCCCCTGCAGATCTGAACCAATATCTCATGCATCTGAAGTCAGGGCGAGGATCCGACGTTGGCTCAGGTTGGAGTTTCTGTGCATGAGGGCCCCTTCATGAAGGGAGCGGAATCTCGAGGCCATGGAGGTTTTCCACGTTGGGAGATGTGGGATACCCCCTTCAAGGATTCCTTCTGCGGGACAATTGAGACCTGTTGGACAGCTCCTGGACATCCCATATGGAATGACTCCAGAGCACCGTTCCAGGATGGATGCCTGGGAAGTCCGCCTCGCCTTCCAATTGTCTCCTAGCAACAAGACAGTTTAGATCTAATGGATCTGCGGGAGCAACCGGGGTGGCTGAGTTGAAATGCACTTTCCAGAGGATGGTTCCTAACGTGTGTTTGTGTCCATGAGGGCCTTGGAATGGGGAGGTGGCACCGGGACCCTGAAGTATTCTCCTAAGCTTTGGCATAGCTCCCATGCACAAGTTTCCTTGTGGAGACAAGATTTGTTCTGATGGGTGCCTCAGGAAATCCCCTCTGCTGGTATTGGAATCCAGGCTTTTGAGGAGACATGCCTGTAAACCAAAGCAATGGATCCGATAATGGCCTCGGGTCCTGTCTGGTTCAATCTTCTTGGTATGAGTGGAGGTAGATGAGTGGAGGTAGATGCTCAGCCGGTATCAACCGCCCTTTTTTGTCCCGGGCGACCTACACTATTGGGATGGCCTCAGGGACTTTGGAGAGTTCTCATAATTTGTACGATTTTTGACAATGGAATGGGCAGAATTCCCATGGATTGGGTGGGGGCAGTCCTAATGTGTGGCTCCAGGGGCCCCAGCCTGGAGGGAGTGTGGCCCAGGTCTTTGAGGACAGAAGACTGAAAACACAAACTCAGCTTAAGTTTGGGGACGTAGGTATGGCACGCCCGATCTACAAACCATGAGAAGAACTCTTCAGGATATGAAGAATGAGCGAGTCTGAGGAGCTTGCTCAGGCTTTTGTCTCTAGATTTTGTTTCAGCGATGGCCGTGGAATGTTGGGGAGGTCTCATGGGCCATGGACAAATCTTCCTCTCTGTGTTTTGGCTCGATCCCAATTGTTTTTCGTCAATCTGTGGGATGGGAGGACTCCTTTCAGGTTTGTTACCTCAGGTGTCCCACCGAAAGAAGAATTCCAAAGCAGAGCCCTGGGGAAGAGTGAAGGGACAACCCGAACTATGGTTAAAAATTGGGGCCTAGGGGCATGGCAAGCCCAATATGCTGTCTCTTCATATAGGAACTGAGAGGCCTTACCTGAGGACTGGGCTCAGGCTGAGGGTCACAATGTGTGTTTGTGACCAATGTGGCCCGCAAGCATGGGCTGGGCCTCATGGGCCACGCTTGTTTCAACTACACTGAACGTTGGACAACATGCCAACCACAAGGTTTCTTGCCATGGGGAAAGAGTTCTGATTTCTGCATCATTTTCAACCCTGGGCAGTGGTTGGAGATAAGGTCTAGGTTCTGGAGCCTGAAAACCGCAGTTGGGAAGAGATGACGACCTGAGGCCATGGCGGGTCCGATGTGCTCAGTGTGCGGCCAGCTGTCTGGGTGGGACCAGGAGGTCCAGGCTCAGGCTGGGTCAGAAGGGGAAATAGTGCCCAGGTCAGCCTATATGTTTGGGGTACAGCCGAATGGCGTGCAGGTTGATCCTCATTTGGGGTTTCGGGGTAGCCCTGAGGGCAATGTTTTACTTCTGTAGGGCAGGCAGTGTGTGGCATTGTATTTCTGGATTGCCCAACTGGAGGGCTTGTGGGACAGTAGTCTGAGGACGGAGTCTGAGAACCCAAGCTAGGCCTAGGTTTCTGGGTGAGGATATGGCAGGCACAATCTACAGACCTCAATCGAGATCCCGTGCAACTGAAGTCAGGGCAAGGATCAGACGATCGCTCAGGTTGGACTTTCTGCCCTGATGGCCCTTTCTTGAAGGGGGTTGGAACCCGAGGACATGGGGGTTTTCCCACGATGGGAGTTGTGAGAAGCTCCAAACTGCAAAGATTCTTCTGCAGGACAATTGAGACCTGTTGGTTGGCTCCAGGCCAACGATTCCGAGCAGGGTTCTAAGGATGGATGGCTGGGTAGCCCACCTCGCATTCCAATTGTCTCCAAGCAACAAGACAGGTTAGATCTGCTGGATGTGGGGGGCAACCGAGGAGGCTTAGTTGAAATGGACTCTCCTGTGGATGTGTCCTAATATGTTTTTGTGTCTATGGAGACCTTGGAATGAAGCGGTGGCCCTGGGGTCCTGAAGGGTTCTCCTAAACAGAGGCTTTGACACAGCTCCAACGTGCATGTTTCCCATGTGTAGATGAGATTTGTTCTGATGGGTGAGTCAAGAAACAGCCATATGCTGGTATTGAAATCCAAGCCTCTGAGGAGAGATGCCTGGAAACCAAAGCAATGGATCCGATTAGTGCCTAGGGGCCTGTTCGTTCCTTTTTACCTCTGGGGACATCAGTCTACGGGTCTGAGTGCAGGTAGGTGCTCAGATGGGCTCAGATTGCCCCTGTTTGTCCTGGGAAGCCACAACTCTTGGGATAGCCTCAGGGACTTTGGAGGTTATCCTATTAGTAGGGTCGTGGCCATTGGAATGGGCACATACAATTCCCTTGGAGAGGGCAAGTACAGTCCTCAGGTTTGGCTCCAGGGCCCTGAGCCTGTAGGGTGTGTAGGCCAGAGCTGTTTGGACAGTTGTCTGAAAACACAAACTCGGCTTATGTTTTGGGTCATAGGTATGGCAGGACTGATCTACAGACCATGAGGAGAACACTTCGGGATATGAAAAAAGGGCGAGTGTGAGGCTCTTGCTCAAGTTTTTGTCTCTGGATATCGTGTCACTCATGGTCGTGAAATTGCCGGGTGACTTCATGGGAAATGGACGAGTCTTACTCTCTGGGAGTTCGGTCCCGTCCACAGAGTTTGGGGTCATTCTGGGGATGGAAGAAGTCCGTTTTTTTGTTGTTGTTGTCGATTTGTTTCATTTTGTTTTTCAACCTCAGATGTCCCACCAAATGAGGGATTCCAGAGTAGAGCCCTGGGGTGGGGCCACTGGACAACCAGAAATCTGGTTAAAAATTGGGGACTAGGGACATGTCAAGCCCATTATGACATCTAATGGTCCAGCCACTGAGAGGACTTACTAGAGGACAGGACTCACGCTGAGGTCACAATGCGTATTTATGCACTCGTCGCACTCAAGAATGGGCGGGGCCTCAGGGTGAATGCTGGTTTCTCCTACACTGAACGTTGGACAACATGCCAACCACAAGGTTTCTTGCCATGGGTCAGGAAGAGTTCTGATTTCTGCATCACAGTCACCCGTGGGCAGTGATTGGATATAAGGTCTAGGTTCTGAAGCCTGAAAACTGAGGTAGGGAAGAGATGATGACCTAAGGCCATGGCGGGTCTGATGTTCTCAGGGTGCGGTCAGCTGTCTGGGTGTTGGTCAGCAGGTCCGGGCTCAGGTTGTGTCAGACAGTGCATTAGTGCCCAGGTTAGACTATATAATTTGGGTACATTCGAGTGCCGTGTAGGTTTATCCTCATTTAAGCTGCCTGTGGAGCTCATTAGGCAATACATTTTTTCTAGAGGGCAGGCAGAGTGCTTCATTGTCGGTCCGGAATTGCCAAACCTGAGGGCTTCGGGGCCAGGAGAGTGAGGACGGAAGTCTGGGAACACAAGCTAGTCTTCGGATTCAGGGTAAGGGCACGGCAGGTACCCCCTGCAGATCTGAACCAATATCTCATGCATCTGAAGTCAGGGCGAGGATCCGACGTTGGCTCAGGTTGGAGTTTCTGTGCATGACGGCCCCTTCATGAAGGGAGCGGAATCTCGAGGCCATGGAGGTTTTCCACGTTGGGAGATGTGGGATGCCCCCTTCAAGGATTCCTTCTGCGGGACAATTGAGACCTGTTGGACAGCTCCAGGACATCCCATATGGAATGACTCCAGAGCACCGTTCCAGGATGGATGCCTGGGAAGTCCGCCTCGCCTTCCAATTGTCTCCTAGCAACAAGACAGTTTAGATCTAATGGATCTGCGGGAGCAACCGGGGTGGCTGAGTTGAAATGCACTTTCCAGAGGATGGTTCCTAACGTGTGTTTGTGTCCATGAGGGCCTTGGAATGGGGAGGTGGCACCGGGACCCTGAAGTATTCTCCTAAGCTTTGGCATAGCTCCCATGCACAAGTTTCCTTGTGGAGACAAGATTTGTTCTGATGGGTGCCTCAAGAAATCCCCTCTGCTGGTATTGGAATCCAGGCTTTTGAGGAGACATGCCTGTAAACCAAAGCAATGGATCCGATAATGGCCTCGGGTCCTGTCTGGTTCAATCTTCTTGGTATGAGTGGAGGTAGATGAGTGGAGGTAGATGCTCAGCCGGTATCAACCGCCCTTTTTTGTCCCGGGCGACCTACACTATTGGGATGGCCTCAGGGACTTTGGAGAGTTCTCCTAATTTGTACGATTTTTGACAATGGAATGGGCAGAATTCCCATGGATTGGGTGGGGGCAGTCCTAATGTGTGGCTCCAGGGGCCCCAGCCTGGAGGGAGTGTGGCCCAGGTCTTTGAGGACAGAAGACTGAAAACACAAACTCAGCTTAAGTTTGGGGACGTAGGTATGGCACGCCCGATCTACAAACCATGAGAAGAACTCTTCAGGATATGAAGAATGAGCGAGTCTGAGGAGCTTGCTCAGGCTTTTGTCTCTAGATTTTGTTTCAGCGATGGCCGTGGAATGTTGGGGAGGTCTCATGGGCCATGGACAAATCTTCCTCTCTGTGTTTTGGCTCGATCCCAATTGTTTTTCGTCAATCTGTGGGATGGGAGGACTCCTTTCAGGTTTGTTACCTCAGGTGTCCCACCGAAAGAAGAATTCCAAAGCAGAGCCCTGGGGAAGAGTGAAGGGACAACCCGAACTATGGTTAAAAATTGGGGCCTAGGGGCATGGCAAGCCCAATATGCTGTCTCTTCATATAGGCCCTGAGAGGCCTTACCTGAGGACTGGGCTCAGGCTGAGGGTCACAATGTGTGTTTGTGACCAATGTGGCCCGCAAGCATGGGCTGGGCCTCATGGGCCACGCTTGTTTCAACTACACTGAACGTTGGACAACATGCCAACCACAAGGTTTCTTGCCATGGGGAAAGAGTTCTGATTTCTGCATCATTTTCAACCCTGGGCAGTGGTTGGAGATAAGGTCTAGGTTCTGGAGCCTGAAAACCGCAGTTGGGAAGAGATGACGACCTGAGTCCATGGCGGGTCCGATGTGCTCAGTGTGCGGCCAGCTGTCTGGGTGGGACCAGGAGGTCCAGGCTCAGGCTGGGTCAGAAGGGGAAATAGTGCCCAGGTCAGCCTATATGTTTGGGGTACAGCCGAATGGCGTGCAGGTTGATCCTCATTTGGGGATTCGGGGTAGCCCTGAGGGCAATGTTTTACTTCTGTAGGGCAGGCAGTGTGTGGCATTGTATTTCTGGATTGCCCAACTGGAGGGCTTGTGGGACAGTACTCTGAGGACGGAGTCTGAGAACCCAAGCTAGGCCTAGGTTTCTGGGTGAGGATATGGCAGGCACAATCTACAGACCTCAATCGAGATCTCGTGCATCTGAAGTCAGGGCAAGGATCAGATGATCGCTCAGGTTGGACTTTCTGCCCTGATGGCCCTTTCTTGAAGGGGGTTGGAACCCGAGGACATGGGGGTTTTCCCACGATGGGAGTTGTGAGAAGCTCCAAACTGCAAAGATTCTTCTGCAGGACAATTGAGACCTGTTGGTTGGCTCCAGGCCAACGATTCCGAGCAGGGTTCTAAGGATGGATGGCTGGGTAGCCCACCTCGCATTCCAATTGTCTCCAAGCAACAAGACAGGTTAGATCTGCTGGATGTGGGGGGCAACCGAGGAGGCTTAGTTGAAATGGACTCTCCTGTGGATGTGTCCTAATATGTTTTTGTGTCTATGGAGACCTTGGAATGAAGCGGTGGCCCTGGGGTCCTGAAGGGTTCTCCTAAACAGAGGCTTTGACACAGCTCCAACGTGCATGTTTCCCATGTGTAGATGAGATTTGTTCTGATGGGTGAGTCAAGAAACAGCCATATGCTGGTATTGAAATCCAAGCCTCTGAGGAGAGATGCCTGGAAACCAAAGCAATGGATCCGATTAGTGCCTAGGGGCCTGTTCGTTCCTTTTTACCTCTGGGGACATCAGTCTACGGGTCTGAGTGCAGGTAGGTGCTCAGATGGGCTCAGATTGCCCCTGTTTGTCCTGGGAAGCCACAACTCTTGGGATAGCCTCAGGGACTTTGGAGGTTATCCTATTAGTAGGGTCGTGGCCATTGGAATGGGCACATACAATTCCCTTGGAGAGGGCAAGTACAGTCCTCAGGTTTGGCTCCAGGGCCCTGAGCCTGTAGGGTGTGTAGGCCAGAGCTGTTTGGACAGTTGTCTGAAAACACAAACTCGGCTTATGTTTTGGGTCATAGGTATGGCAGGACTGATCTACAGACCATGAGGAGAACACTTCGGGATATGAAAAAAGGGCGAGTGTGAGGCTCTTGCTCAAGTTTTTGTCTCTGGATATCGTGTCACTCATGGTCGTGAAATTGCCGGGTGACTTCATGGGAAATGGACGAGTCTTACTCTCTGGGAGTTCGGTCCCGTCCACAGAGTTTGGGGTCATTCTGGGGATGGAAGAAGTCCGTTTTTTTGTTGTTGTTGTCGATTTGTTTCATTTTGTTTTTCAACCTCAGATGTCCCACCAAATGAGGGATTCCAGAGTAGAGCCCTGGGGTGGGGCCACTGGACAACCAGAAATCTGGTTAAAAATTGGGGACTAGGGACATGTCAAGCCCATTATGACATCTAATGGTCCAGCCACTGAGAGGACTTACTAGAGGACAGGACTCACGCTGAGGTCACAATGCGTATTTATGCACTCGTCGCACTCAAGAATGGGCGGGGCCTCAGGGTGAATGCTGGTTTCTCCTACACTGAACGTTGGACAACATGCCAACCACAAGGTTTCTTGCCATGGGTCAGGAAGAGTTCTGATTTCTGCATCACAGTCACGCGTGGGCAGTGATTGGATATAAGGTCTAGGTTCTGAAGCCTGAAAACTGAGGTAGGGAAGAGATGATGACCTAAGGCCATGGCGGGTCTGATGTTCTCAGGGTGCGGTCAGCTGTCTGGGTGTTGGTCAGCAGGTCCGGGCTCAGGTTGTGTCAGACAGTGCATTAGTGCCCAGGTTAGACTATATAATTTGGGTACATTCGAGTGCCGTGTAGGTTTATCCTCATTTAAGCTGCCTGGGGAGCTCATTAGGCAATACATTTTTTCTAGAGGGCAGGCAGAGTGCTTCATTGTCGGTCCGGAATTGCCAAACCTGAGGGCTTCGGGGCCAGGAGAGTGAGGACGGAAGTCTGGGAACACAAGCTAGTCTTCGTATTCAGGGTAAGGGCACGGCAGGTACCCCCTGCAGATCTGAACCAATATCTCATGCATCTGAAGTCAGGGCGAGGATCCGACGTTGGCTCAGGTTGGAGTTTCTGTGCATGACGGCCCCTTCATGAAGGGAGCGGAATCTCGAGGCCATGGAGTTTTTCCACGTTGGGAGATGTGGGATGCCCCCTCAAGGATTCCTTCTGCGGGACAATTGAGACCTGTTGGACAGCTCCAGGACATCCCATATGGAATGACTCCAGAGCACTGTTCCAGGATGGATGCCTGGGAAGTCCGCCTCGCCTTCCAATTGTCTCCTAGCAACAAGACAGTTTAGATCTAATGGATCTGCGGGAGCAACCGGGGTGGCTGAGTTGAAATGCACTTTCCAGAGGATGGGTCCTAACGTGTGTTTGTGTCCATGAGGGCCTTGGAATGGGGAGGTGGCACCGGGACCCTGAAGTATTCTCCTAAGCTTTGGCATAGCTCCCATGCAAAAGATTCCTTGTGGAGACGAGATTTGTTCTGATGGGTGCCTCAGGAAATCCCCTCTGCTGTTATTGGAATCCAGGCTTTTGAGGAGACATGCCTGTAAACCAAAGCAATGGATCCGATAATGGCCTCGGGTCCTGTCTGGTTCAATCTTCTTGGTATGAGTGGAGGTAGATGAGTGGAGGTAGATGCTCAGCCGGTATCAACCGCCCTTTATGTCCCGGGTGACCTACACTATTGGGATGGCCTCAGGGACTTTGGAGGGTTCTCCTAATTTGTACGATTTTTGACAATGGAATGGGCAGAATTCCCATGGATTGGGTGGGGGCAGTCCTAATGTGTGGCTCCAGGGGCCCCAGCCTGGAGGGAGTGTGGCCCAGGACTTTGAGGACAGAAGACTGAAAACACAAACTCAGCTTAAGTTTGGGGACGTAGGTATGGCACGCCCGATCTACAAACCATGAGAAGAACTCTTCAGGATATGAAGAATGAGCGAGTCTGAGGCACTTGCTCAGGCTTTTGTCTCTGGATTTTGTTTCAGCGATGGCCGTGGAATGTTGGGGATGTCTCATGGGCCATGGACGAATCTTCCTCTCTGTGGATGTGGCCTGATCCCAATTGTTTTTCGTCAATCTGTGGGATGGGAGGACTCCTTTCAGGTTTGTTACCTCAGGTGTCCCACCAAAAGAGGAATTCCAAAGCAGAGCCCTGGGGAAGAGTGAAGGGACAACCCGAACTATGGATAAAAATTGGGGCCTAGGGGCATGGCAATCCCAATATGCTGTCTCTTCATATAGGCCCTGAGAGGCCTTACCTGAGGACTGGGCTCAGGCTGAGGGTCACAATGTGTGTTTGTGACCAATGTGGCCCGCAAGCATGGGCTGGGCCTCATGGGCCACGCTTGTTTCAACTACACTGAATGTTGGACAACATGCCAACCACAAGGTTTCTTGCCATGGGGAAAGAGTTCTGATTTCTGCATCATTTTCAACCCTGGGCAGTGGTTGGAGATAAGGTCTAGGTTCTGGAGCCTGAAAACCGCAGTTGGGAAGAGATGACGACCTAAGGCCATAGCGGGTCCGATGTGCTCAGTGTGCGGCCAGCTGTCTGGGTGGGACCAGGAGGTCCAGGCTCAGGCTGGGTCAGAAGGGGAAATAGTGCCCAGGTCAGCCTATATGTTTGGGGTACAGCCGAATGGCGTGCAGGTTGATCCTCATTTGGGGTTTCGGGGTAGCCCTGAGGGCAATGTTTTACTTCTGTAGGGCAGGCAGAGTGCGGCATTGTAGTTCTGGATTGCCCAACTGGAGGGCTTGTGGGCCAGTAGTCTGAGGACGGAGTCTGAGAGCCCAAGCTAGGCCTAGGTTTCTGGGTGAGGATATGGCAGGCACAATCCACAGACCTCAATCGAGATCCCGTGCATCTGAAGTCAGGGCAAGGATCAGACGATCGCTCAGGTTGGACTTTCTGCCCTGATGGCCCTTTCTTGAAGGGGGTTGGATCACGAGGACATGGGGGTTTTCCCACGATGGGAGTTGTGAGAAGCTCCAAACTGCAACGATTCTTCTGCAGGACAATTGAGAACTGTTGGTTGGCCCAAGGCCAACGATTCCGAGCAGGGTTCTAAGGATGGATGGCTGGGTAGCCCACCTCGCATTCCAATTGTCTCCAAGCAACAAGACATGTTAGATCTGCTGGATGTGGGGGGCAACCGAGGAGGCCTAGTTGAAATGGACTCCCCTGTGGATGTGTCCTAATATGTTTTTGTGTCTATGGAGACCTTGGAATGAAGCGGTGGCCCTGGGGCCCTGAAGGGTTCTCCTAAACAGAGGCTTTGACACAGCTCCAAGGTGCATGTTTCCCATGTGTAGATGAGATTAGTTCTGATGGGTGAGTCAAGAAACAGCCATATGCTGGTATTGAAATCCAGGCCTCTGAGGAGAGATGCCTGGAAACCAAAGCAATGGTTCCGATTAGTGCCTAGGGGCCTGTTCGTTCCTTTTACCTCTGGGGACATCAGTCTACGGGTCTGAGTGCAGGTAGGTGCTCAGATGGGCTCAGATTGCCCCTGTTTGTCCTGGGAAGCCATAACTCTTGGGATGGCCTCAGGGACTTTGGAGGTTATCCTATTAGTAGGGTTGTGGCCATTGGAATGGGCACATACAATTCCCTTGGAGAGGGCAAGTACAGTCCTCAGGTTTGGCTCCAGGGCCCTGAGCCTGTAGGGTGTGTAGGCCAGAGCTGTTTGGACAGTTGTCTGAAAACACAAACTCGGCTTATGTTTTGGGTCATAGGTATGGCAGGACTGATCTACAGACCATGAGGAGAACACTTCGGGATATGAAAAAAGGGCGAGTGTGAGGCTCTTGCTCAAGTTTTTGTCTCTGGATATCGTGTCACTCATGGTCGTGAAATTGCCGGGTGACTTCATGGGAAATGGACGAGTCTTACTCTCTGGGGGTTCGGTCCCCTCCAAAGAGTTTGCGGTCATTCTGGGGTTGGAAGAAGTCCGTTTTTTTGTTGTTGTTGTCGATTTGTTTCATTTTGTTTTTCAACCTCAGATGTCCCACCAAATGAGGGATTCCAGAGTAGAGCCCTGGGGTGGGGCGACTGGACAACCAGAAATCTGGTTAAAAATTGGGGACTAGGGACATGTCAAGCCCATTATGACATCTAATGGTCCAGCCACTGAAAGGACTTACTAGAGGACAGGACTCACGCTGAGGTCACAATGCGTGTTTATGCACTCGTCGCACTCAAGAATGGGCGGGGCCTCAGGGTGAATGCTGGTTTCTCCTACACTGAACGTTGGACAACATGCCAACCACAAGGTTTCTTGCCATGGGTCAGGAAGAGTTCTGATTTCTGCATCACAGTCACCCGTGGGCAGTGATTGGAGATAAGGTCTAGGTTCTGAAGCCTGAAAACTGAGGTAGGGAAGAGATGATGACCTAAGGCCATGGCGGGTCTGATGTTCTCAGGGTGCGGTCAGCTGTCTGGGTGTTGGTCAGCAGGTCCGGGCTCAGGTTGTGTCAGACAGTGCATTAGTGCCCAGGTTAGACTATATAATTTGGGTACATTCGAGTGCCGTGTAGGTTTATCCTCATTTAAGCTGCCTGGGGAGCTCATTAGGCAATACATTTTTTCTAGAGGGCAGGCAGAGTGCTTCATTGTCGGTCCGGAATTGCCAAACCTGAGGGCTTCGGGGCCAGGAGAGTGAGGACGGAAGTCTGAGAACACAAGCTAGACTTCGGATTCAGGGTGAGGGCACGGCAGGTACCCCCTGCAGATCTGAACCAATATCTTATGCATCTGAAGTCAGGGCGAGGATCCGACGTTGGCTCAGGTTGGAGTTTCTGTGCATGACGGCCCCTTCATGAAGGGAGCGGAATCTCGAGGCCATGGAGGTTTTCCACGTTGGGAGATGTGGGATGCCCCCTTCAAGGATTCCTTCTGCGGGACAATTGAGACCTCTTGGACAGCTCCAGGACATCCCATATGGAATGACTCCAGAGCACTGTTCCAGGATGGATGCCTGGGAAGTCCGCCTCGCCTTCCAATTGTCTCCTAGCAACAAGACAGTTTAGATCTAATGGATCTGCGGGAGCAACCGGGGTGGCTGAGTTGAAATGCACTTTCCAGAGGATGGGTCCTAACGTGTGTTTGTGTCCATGAGGGCCTTGGAATGGGGAGGTGGCACCGGGACCCTGAAGTATTCTCCTAAGCTTTGGCATAGCTCCCATGCAAAAGATTCCTTGTGGAGACAAGATTTGTTCTGATGGGTGCCTCAGGAAATCCCCTCTGCTGGTATTGGAATCCAGGCTTTTGAGGAGACATGCCTGTAAACCAAAGCAATGGATCCGATAATGGCCTCGGGTCCTGTCTGGTTCAATCTTCTTGGTATGAGTGGAGGTAGATGAGTGGAGGTAGATGCTCAGCCGGTATCAACCGCCCTTTATGTCCCGGGTGACCTACACTATTGGGATGGCCTAAGGGACTTTGGAGGGTTCTCCTAATTTGTACGATTTTTGACAATGGAATGGGCAGAATTCCCATGGATTGGGTGGGGGCAGTCCTAATGTGTGGCTCCAGGGGCCCCAGCCTGGAGGGAGTGTGGCCCAGGACTTTGAGGACAGAAGACTGAAAACACAAACTCAGCTTAAGTTTGGGGACGTAGGTATGGCACGCCCAATCTACAAACCATGAGAAGAACTCTTCAGGATATGAAGAATGAGCGAGTCTGAGGAGCTTGCTCAGGCTTTTGTCTCTAGATTTTGTTTCAGTGATGGCCGTGAAATGTTGGGGAGGTCTCATGGGCCATGGACGAATCTTCCTCTCTGTGTTTTGGCCCAATCCCAATTGTTTTTCGTCAATCTGTGGGATGGGAGGACTCCTTTCAGGTTTGTTACCTCAGGTGTCCCACCAAAAGAGGAATTCCAAAGCAGAGCCCTGGGGAAGAGTGAAGGGACAACCCGAACTATGGTTAAAAATTGGGGCCTAGGGGCATGGCAAGCCCAATATGCTGTCTCTTCATATAGGCCCTCAGAGGCCTTACCTGAGGACTGGGCTCAGGCTGAGGGTCACAATGTGTGTTTGTGACCAATGTGGCCCGCAAGCATGGGCTGGGCCTCATGGGCCACGCTTGTTTCAACTACACTGAATGTTGGACAACATGCCAACCACAAGGTTTCTTGCCATGGGGAAAGAGTTCTGATTTCTGCATCATTTTCAACCCTGGGCAGTGGTTGGAGATAAGGTCTAGGTTCTGGAGCCTGAAAACCGCAGTTGGGAAGAGATGACGACCTAAGGCCATGGCGGGTCCGATGTGCTCAGTGTGCGGCCAGCTGTCTGGGTGGGACCAGGAGGTCCAGGCTCAGGCTGGGTCAGAAGGGGAAATAGTGCCCAGGTCAGCCTATATGTTTGGGGTACAGCCGAATGGCGTGCAGGTTGATCCTCATTTGGGGTTTCGGGGTAGCCCTGAGGGCAATGTTTTACTTCTGTAGGGCAGGCAGAGTGTGGCATTGTATTTCTGGATTGCCCAACTGGAGGGCTTGTGGGCCAGTAGTCTGAGGACGGAGTCTGAGAACCCAAGCTAGGCCTAGTTTTCTGGGTGAGGATATGGCAGGCACAATCTACAGACCTCAATCGAGATCTCGTGCATCTGAAGTCAGGGCAAGGATCAGACGATCGCTCAGGTTGGACTTTCTGCCCTGATGGCCCTTTCTTGAAGGGGGTTGGAACCCGAGGACATGGGGGTTTTCCCACGATGGGAGTTGTGAGAAGCTCCAAACTGCAAAGATTCTTCTGCAGGACAATTGAGACCTGTTGGTTGGATCCAGGCCAACGATTCCGAGCAGGGTTCTAAGGATGGATGGCTGGGTAGCCCACCTCGCATTCCAATTGTCTCCAAGCAACAAGACAGGTTAGATCTGCTGGATGTGGGGGGCAACCGAGGAGGCTGAGTTGAAATGGACTCTCCTGTGGATGTGTCCTAATATGTTTTTGTGTCTATGGAGACCTTGGAATGAAGCGGTGGCCCTGGGCCCTGAAGGGTTCTCCTAAACAGAGGCTTTGACACAGCTCCAACGTGCATGTTTCCCATGTGTAGATGAGATTTGTTCTGATGGGTGAGTCAAGAAACAGCCATATGCTGGTACTGAAATCCAGGCCTCTGAGGAGAGATGCCTGGAAACCAAAGCAATGGATCCGATTAGTGCCTAGGGGCCTGTTCGTTCCTTTTTACCTCTGGGGACATCAGTCTACGGGTCTGAGTGCAGGTAGGTGCTCAGATGGGCTCAGATTGCCCCTGTTTGTCCTGGGAAGCCACAACTCTTGGGATGGCCTCAGGGACTTTGGAGGTTATCCTATTAGTAGGGTCGTGGCCATTGGAATGGGCACATACAATTCCCTTGGAGAGGGCAAGTACAGTCCTCAGGTTTGGCTCCAGGGCCCTGAGCCTGTAGGGTGTGTAGGCCAGAGCTGTTTGGACAGTTGTCTGAAAACACAAACTCGGCTTATGTTTTGGGTCATAGGTATGGCAGGACTGATCTACAGACCATGAGGAGAACACTTCGGGATATGAAAAAAGGGCGAGTGTGAGGCTCTTGCTCAAGTTTTTGTCTCTGGATATCGTGTCACTCATGGTCGTGAAATTGCCGGGTGACTTCATGGGAAATGGACGAGTCTTACTCTCTGGGGGTTCGGTCCCGTCCACAGAGTTTGGGGTCATTCTGGGGATGGAAGAAGTCCGTTTTTTTGTTGTTGTTGTCGATTTGTTTCATTTTGTTTTTCAACCTCAGATGTCCCACCAAATGAGGGATTCCAGAGTAGAGCCCTGGGGTGGGGCGACTGGACAACCAGAAATCTGGTTAAAAATTGGGGACTAGGGACATGTCAAGCCCATTATGACATCTAATGGTCCAGCCACTGAGAGGACTTACTAGAGGACAGGACTCACGCTGAGGTCACAATGCGTGTTTATGCACTCGTCACACTCAAGAATGGGCGGGGCCTCAGGGTGAATGCTGGTTTCTCCTACACTGAACGTTGGACAACATGCCAACCACAAGGTTTCTTGCCATGGGTCAGGAAGAGTTCTGATTTCTGCATCACAGTCACCCGTGGGCAGTGATTGGAGATAAGGTCTAGGTTCTGAAGCCTGAAAACTGAGGTAGGGAAGAGATGATGACCTAAGGCCATGGCGTGTCTGATGTGCTCAGCGTGCGGTCAGCTGTCTGGGTGTTGGTCAGCAGGTCCGGGCTCAGGTTGTGTCAGACAGTGCATTAGTGCCCAGGTTAGACTATATAATTTGGGTACATTCGAGTGCCGTGTAGGTTTATCTTCATTTAAGCTGCCTGGGCAGCTCATTAGGCAATATATTTTTTCTAGAGGGCAGGCAGAGTGCTTCAATGTCGGTCCGGAATTGCCAAACATGAGGGCTTCAGGGCCAGGAGAGTGAGGACGGAAGTCTGAGAACACAAGCTAGACTTCGGATTCAGGGTGAGGGCACGGCAGGTACCCCCTACAGATCTGAACCAATATCTCATGCATCTGAAGTCAGGGCGAGGATCCGACGTTGGCTCAGGTTGGAGTTCCTGTGCATGACGGCCCCTTCATGAAGGGAGCGGAATCTCGAGGCCATGGAGGTTTTCCACGTTGGGAGATGTGGGATGCCCCCTTCAAGGATTCC
The DNA here is from genome assembly GCF_964662115.1 of Mustela nivalis. Taxonomy (NCBI): domain Eukaryota; kingdom Metazoa; phylum Chordata; class Mammalia; order Carnivora; family Mustelidae; genus Mustela; species Mustela nivalis. The sequence goes on along the minus strand of NW_028134832.1, from coordinate 65,499 downwards.
TTCTGCGGGACAATTGAGACCTGTTGGACAGCTCCAGGACATCCCATATGGAATGACTCCAGAGCACTGTTCCAGGATGGATGCCTGGGAAGTCCGCCTCGCCTTCCAATTGTCTCCTAGCAACAAGACAGTTTAGATCTAATCGATCTGCGGGAGCAACCGGGGTGGCTGAGTTGAAAAGCACATTCCAGAGGATGGTTCCTAACGTCTGTTTGTGTCCATGAGGGCCTTGGAATGGGGAGGTGGCACCGGGACCCTGAAGTATTCTCCTAAGCTTTGGCATAGCTCCCATGCAAAAGATTCCTTGTGGAGACAAGATTTGTTCTGATGGGTGCCTCAGGAAATCCCCTCTGCTGGTATTGGAATCCAGGCTTTTGAGGAGACATGCCTGTAAACCAAAGCAATGGATCCGATAATGGCCTCGGGTCCTGTCTGGTTCAATCTTCTTGGTATGAGTGGAGGTAGATGAGTGGAGGTAGATGCTCAGCCGGTATCAACCGCCCTTTATGTCCCGGGTGACCTACACTATTGGGATGGCCTAAGGGACTTTGGAGGGTTCTCCTAATTTGTACGATTTTTGACAATGGAATGGGCAGAATTCCCATGGATTGGGTGGGGGCAGTCCTAATGTGTGGCTCCAGGGGCCCCAGCCTGGAGGGAGTGTGGCCCAGGACTTTGAGGACAGAAGACTGAAAAAACAAACTCAGCTTAAGTTTGGGGACGTAGGTATGGCACGCCCAATCTACAAACCATGAGAAGAACTCTTCAGGATATGAAGAATGAGCGAGTCTGAGGAGCTTGCTCAGGCTTTTGTCTCTAGATTTTGTTTCAGTGATGGCCGTGAAATGTTGGGGAGGTCTCATGGGCCATGGACGAATCTTCCTCTCTGTGTTTTAGCCCAATCCCAATTGTTTTTCGTCAATCTGTGGGATGGGAGGACTCCGTTCAGGTTTGTTACCTCAGGTGTCCCACCAAAAGAGGAATTCCAAAGCAGAGCCCTGGGGAAGAGTGAAGGGACAACCCGAACTATGGTTAAAAATTGGGGCCTAGGGGCATGGCAAGCCCAATATGCTGTCTCTTCATATAGGCCCTCAGAGGCCTTACCTGAGGACTGGGCTCAGGCTGAGGGTCACAATGTGTGTTTGTGACCAATGTGGCCCGCAAGCATGGGCTGGGCCTCATGGGCCACGCTTGTTTCAACTACACTGAATGTTGGACAACATGCCAACCACAAGGTTTCTTGCCATGGGGAAAGAGTTCTGATTTCTGCATCATTTTCAACCCTGGGCAGTGGTTGGAGATAAGGTCTAGGTTCTGGAGCCTGAAAACCGCAGTTGGGAAGAGATGACGACCTAAGGCCATGGCGGGTCCGATGTGCTCAGTGTGCGGCCAGCTGTCTGGGTGGGACCAGGAGGTCCAGGCTCAGGGTGGGTCAGAAGGGGAAATAGTGCCCAGGTCAGCCTATATGTTTGGGGTACAGCCGAATGGCGTGCAGGTTGATCCTCATTTGGGGTTTCGGGGTAGCCCTGAGGGCAATGTTTTACTTCTGTAGGGCAGGCAGAGTGTGGCATTGTATTTCTGGATTGCCCAACTGGAGGGCTTGTGGGCCAGTAGTCTGAGGACGGAGTCTGAGAACCCAAGCTAGGCCTAGTTTTCTGGGTGAGGATATGGCAGGCACAATCTACAGACCTCAATCGAGATCTCGTGCATCTGAAGTCAGGGCAAGGATCAGACGATCGCTCAGGTTGGACTTTCTGCCCTGATGGCCCTTTCTTGAAGGGGGTTGGAACCCGAGGACATGGGGGTTTTCCCACGATGGGAGTTGTGAGAAGCTCCAAACTGCAAAGATTCTTCTGCAGGACAATTGAGACCTGTTGGTTGGATCCAGGCCAACGATTCCGAGCAGGGTTCTAAGGATGGATGGCTGGGTAGCCCACCTCGCATTCCAATTGTCTCCAAGCAACAAGACAGGTTAGATCTGCTGGATGTGGGGGGCAACCGAGGAGGCTGAGTTGAAATGGACTCTCCTGTGGATGTGTCCTAATATGTTTTTGTGTCTATGGAGACCTTGGAATGAAGCGGTGGCCCTGGGCCCTGAAGGGTTCTCCTAAACAGAGGCTTTGACACAGCTCCAACGTGCATGTTTCCCATGTGTAGATGAGATTTGTTCTGATGGGTGAGTCAAGAAACAGCCATATGCTGGTACTGAAATCCAGGCCTCTGAGGAGAGATGCCTGGAAACCAAAGCAATGGATCCGATTAGTGCCTAGGGGCCTGTTCGTTCCTTTTTACCTCTGGGGACATCAGTCTACGGGTCTGAGTGCAGGTAGGTGCTCAGATGGGCTCAGATTGCCCCTGTTTGTCCTGGGAAGCCACAACTCTTGGGATGGCCTCAGGGACTTTGGAGGTTATCCTATTAGTAGGGTCGTGGCCATTGGAATGGGCACATACAATTCCCTTGGAGAGGGCAAGTACAGTCCTCAGGTTTGGCTCCAGGGCCCTGAGCCTGTAGGGTGTGTAGGCCAGAGCTGTTTGGACAGTTGTCTGAAAACACAAACTCGGCTTATGTTTTGGGTCATAGGTATGGCAGGACTGATCTACAGACCATGAGGAGAACACTTCGGGATATGAAAAAAGGGCGAGTGTGAGGCTCTTGCTCAAGTTTTTGTCTCTGGATATCGTGTCACTCATGGTCGTGAAATTGCCGGGTGACTTCATGGGAAATGGACGAGTCTTACTCTCTGGGGGTTCGGTCCCGTCCACAGAGTTTGGGGTCATTCTGGGGATGGAAGAAGTCCGTTTTTTTGTTGTTGTTGTCGATTTGTTTCATTTTGTTTTTCAACCTCAGATGTCCCACCAAAAGAGGGATTCCAGAGTAGAGCCCTGGGGTGGAGCGACTGGACAACCAGAAATCTGGTTAAAAATTGGGGACTAGGGACATGTCAAGCCCATTATGACATCTAATGGTCCAGCCACTGAGAGGACTTACTAGAGGACAGGACTCACGCTGAGGTCACAATGCGTGTTTATGCACTCGTCACACTCAAGAATGGGCGGGGCCTCAGGGTGAATGCTGGTTTCTCCTACACTGAACGTTGGACAACATGCCAACCACAAGGTTTCTTGCCATGGGTCAGGAAGAGTTCTGATTTCTGCATCACAGTCACCCGTGGGCAGTGATTGGAGATAAGGTCTAGGTTCTGAAGCCTGAAAACTGAGGTAGGGAAGAGATGATGACCTAAGGCCATGGCGTGTCTGATGTGCTCAGCGTGCGGTCAGCTGTCTGGGTGTTGGTCAGCAGGTCCGGGCTCAGGTTGTGTCAGACAGTGCATTAGTGCCCAGGTTAGACTATATAATTTGGGTACATTCGAGTGCCGTGTAGGTTTATCTTCATTTAAGCTGCCTGGGCAGCTCATTAGGCAATATATTTTTTCTAGAGGGCAGGCAGAGTGCTTCAATGTCGGTCCGGAATTGCCAAACATGAGGGCTTCAGGGCCAGGAGAGTGAGGACGGAAGTCTGAGAACACAAGCTAGACTTCGGATTCAGGGTGAGGGCACGGCAGGTACCCCCTACAGATCTGAACCAATATCTCATGCATCTGAAGTCAGGGCGAGGATCCGACGTTGGCTCAGGTTGGAGTTTCTGTGCATGACGGCCCCTTCATGAAGGGAGCGGAATCTCGAGGCCATGGAGGTTTTCCACGTTGGGAGATGTGGGATGCCCCCTTCAAGGATTCCTTCTGCGGGACAATTGAGACCTGTTGGACAGCTCCAGGACATCCCATATGGAATGACTCCAGAGCACTGTTCCAGGATGGATGCCTGGGAAGTCCGCCTCGCCTTCCAATTGTCTCCTAGCAACAAGACAGTTTAGATCTAATGGAACTGCGGGAGCAACCGGGGTGGCTGAGTTGAAATGCACTTTCCAGAGGATGGTTCCTAACGTGTGTTTGTGTCCATGAGGGCCTTGGAATGGGGAGGTGGCACCGGGACCCTGAAGTATTCTCCTAAGCTTTGGCATAGCTCCCATGCACAAGTTTCCTTGTGGAGACAAGATTTGTTCTGATGGGTGCCTCAGGAAATCCCCTCTGCTGTTATTGGAATCCAGGCTTTTGAGGAGACATGCCTGTAAACCAAAGCAATGGATCCGATAATGGCCTCGGGTCCTGTCTGGTTCAATCTTCTTGGTATGAGTGGAGGTAGATGAGTGGAGGTAGATGCTCAGCCGGTATCAACCGCCCTTTATGTCCCGGGTGACCTACACTATTGGGATGGCCTAAGGGACTTTGGAGGGTTCTCCTAATTTGTACGATTTTTGACAATGGAATGGGCAGAATTCCCATGGATTGGGTGGGGGCAGTCCTAATGTGTGGCTCCAGGGGCCCCAGCCTGGAGGGAGTGTGGCCCAGGACTTTGAGGACAGAAGACTGAAAACACAAACTCAGCTTAAGTTTGGGGACGTAGGTATGGCACGCCCGATCTACAAACCATGAGAAGAACTCTTCAGGATATGAAGAATGAGCGAGTCTGAGGCACTTGCTCAGGCTTTTGTCTCTGGATTTTGTTTCAGCGATGGCCGTGGAATGTTGGGGATGTCTCATGGGCCATGGACGAATCTTCCTCTCTGTGGATGTGGCCTGATCCCAATTGTTTTTCGTCAATCTGTGGGATGGGAGGACTCCTTTCAGGTTTGTTACCTCAGGTGTCCCACCAAAAGAGGAATTCCAAAGCAGAGCCCTGGGGAAGAGTGAAGGGACAACCCGAACTATGGATAAAAATTGGGGCCTAGGGGCATGGCAATCCCAATATGCTGTCTCTTCATATAGGCCCTGAGAGGCCTTACCTGAGGACTGGGCTCAGGCTGAGGGTCACAATGTGTGTTTGTGACCAATGTGGCCCGCAAGCATGGGCTGGGCCTCATGGGCCACGCTTGTTTCAACTACACTGAATGTTGGACAACATGCCAACCACAAGGTTTCTTGCCATGGGGAAAGAGTTCTGATTTCTGCATCATTTTCAACCCTGGGCAGTGGTTGGAGATAAGGTCTAGGTTCTGGAGCCTGAAAACCGCAGTTGGGAAGAGATGACGACCTAAGGCCATAGCGGGTCCGATGTGCTCAGTGTGCGGCCAGCTATCTGGGTGGGACCAGGAGGTCCAGGCTCAGGCTGGGTCAGAAGGGGAAATAGTGCCCAGGTCAGCCTATATGTTTGGGGTACAGCCGAATGGCGTGCAGGTTGATCCTCATTTGGGGTTTCGGGGTAGCCCTGAGGGCAATGTTTTACTTCTGTAGGGCAGGCAGAGTGCGGCATTGTAGTTCTGGATTGCCCAACTGGAGGGCTTGTGGGCCAGTAGTCTGAGGACGGAGTCTGAGAGCCCAAGCTAGGCCTAGGTTTCTGGGTGAGGATATGGCAGGCACAATCCACAGACCTCAATCGAGATCCCGTGCATCTGAAGTCAGGGCAAGGATCAGACGATCGCTCAGGTTGGACTTTCTGCCCTGATGGCCCTTTCTTGAAGGGGGTTGGATCACGAGGACATGGGGGTTTTCCCACGATGGGAGTTGTGAGAAGCTCCAAACTGCAACGATTCTTCTGCAGGACAATTGAGACCTGTTGGTTGGCTCCAGGCCAATGATTCCGAGCAGGGTTCTAAGGATGGATGGCTGGGTAGCCCACCTCGCATTCCAATTGTCTCCAAGCAACAAGACATGTTAGATCTGCTGGATGTGGGGGGCAACCGAGGAGGCTGAGTTGAAATGGACTCCCCTGTGGATGTGTCCTAATATGTTTTTGTGTCTATGGAGACCTTGGAATGAAGCGGTGGCCCTGGGGCCCTGAAGGGTTCTCCTAAACAGAGGCTTTGACACAGCTCCAAGGTGCATGTTTCCCATGTGTAGATGAGATTAGTTCTGATGGGTGAGTCAAGAAACAGCCATATGCTGGTATTGAAATCCAGGCCTCTGAGGAGAGATGCCTGGAAACCAAAGCAATGGTTCCGATTAGTGCCTAGGGGCCTGTTCGTTCCTTTTACCTCTGGGGACATCAGTCTACGGGTCTGAGTGCAGGTAGGTGCTCAGATGGGCTCAGATTGCCCCTGTTTGTCCTGGGAAGCCATAACTCTTGAGATGGCCTCAGGGACTTTGGAGGTTATCCTATTAGTAGGGTTGTGGCCATTGGAATGGGCACATACAATTCCCTTGGAGAGGGCAAGTACAGTCCTCAGGTTTGGCTCCAGGGCCCTGAGCCTGTAGGGTGTGTAGGCCAGAGCTGTTTGGACAGTTGTCTGAAAACACAAACTCGGCTTATGTTTTGGGTCATAGGTATGGCAGGACTGATCTACAGACCATGAGGAGAACACTTCGGGATATGAAAAAAGGGCGAGTGTGAGGCTCTTGCTCAAGTTTTTGTCTCTGGATATCGTGTCACTCATGGTCGTGAAATTGCCGGGTGACTTCATGGGAAATGGACGAGTCTTACTCTCTGGGGGTTCGGTCCCCTCCAAAGAGTTTGCGGTCATTCTGGGGTTGGAAGAAGTCCGTTTTTTTGTTGTTGTTGTCGATTTGTTTCATTTTGTTTTTCAACCTCAGATGTCCCACCAAATGAGGGATTCCAGAGTAGAGCCCTGGGGTGGGGCGACTGGACAACCAGAAATCTGGTTAAAAATTGGGGACTAGGGACATGTCAAGCCCATTATGACATCTAATGGTCCAGCCACTGAAAGGACTTACTAGAGGACAGGACTCACGCTGAGGTCACAATGCGTGTTTATGCACTCGTCGCACTCAAGAATGGGCGGGGCCTCAGGGTGAATGCTGGTTTCTCCTACACTGAACGTTGGACAACATGCCAACCACAAGGTTTCTTGCCATGGGTCAGGAAGAGTTCTGATTTCTGCATCACAGTCACCCATGGGCAGTGATTGGAGATAAGGTCTAGGTTCTGAAGCCTGAAAACTGAGGTAGGGAAGAGATGATGACCTAAGGCCATGGCGTGTCTGATGTGCTCAGGGTGCGGTCAGCTGTCTGGGTGTTGGTCAGCAGGTCCGGGCTCAGGTTGTGTCAGACAGTGCATTAGTGCCCAGGTTAGACTATAATTTTGGGTACATTCGAGTGCCGTGTAGGTTTATCCTCATTTAAGCTGCCTGGGGAGCTCATTAGGCAATACATTTTTTCTAGAGGGCAGGCAGAGTGCTTCATTGTCGGTCCGGAATTGCCAAACCTGAGGGCTTCGGGGCCAGGAGAGTGAGGACGGATGTCTGAGAACACAAGCTAGACTTCGGATTCAGGGTGAGGGCACGGCAGGTACCCCCTGCAGATCTGAACCAATATCTTATGCATCTGAAGTCAGGGCGAGGATCCGACGTTGGCTCAGGTTGGAGTTTCTGTGCATGACGGCCCCTTCATGAAGGGAGCGGAATCTCGAGGCCATGGAGGTTTTCCACGTTGGGAGATGTGGGATGCCCCCTTCAAGGATTCCTTCTGCGGGACAATTGAGACCTGTTGGACAGCTCCAGGACATCCCATATGGAATGACTCCAGAGCACTGTTCCAGGATGGATGCCTGGGAAGTCCGCCTCGCCTTCCAATTGTCTCCTAGCAACAAGACAGTTTAGATCTAATGGATCTGCGGGAGCAACCGGGGTGGCTGAGTTGAAATGCACTTTCCAGAGGATGGGTCCTAACGTGTGTTTGTGTCCATGAGGGCCTTGGAATGGGGAGGTGGCACCGGGACCCTGAAGTATTCTCCTAAGCTTTGGCATAGCTCCCATGCAAAAGATTCCTTGTGGAGACAAGATTTGTTCTGATGGGTGCCTCAGGAATTCCCCTCTGCTGGTATTGGAATCCAGGCTTTTGAGGAGACATGCCTGTAAACCAAAGCAATGGATCCGATAATGGCCTCGGGTCCTGTCTGGTTCAATCTTCTTGGTATGAGTGGAGGTAGATGAGTGGAGGTAGATGCTCAGCCGGTATCAACCGCCCTTTATGTCCCGGGTGACCTACACTATTGGGATGGCCTAAGGGACTTTGGAGGGTTCTCCTAATTTGTACGATTTTTGACAATGGAATGGGCAGAATTCCCATGGATTGGGTGGGGGCAGTCCTAATGTGTGGCTCCAGGGGCCCCAGCCTGGAGGGAGTGTGGCCCAGGACTTTGAGGACAGAAGACTGAAAACACAAACTCAGCTTAAGTTTGGGGACGTAGGTATGGCACGCCCGATCTACAAACCATGAGAAGAACTCTTCAGGATATGAAGAATGAGCGAGTCTGAGGAGCTTGCTCAGGCTTTTGTCTCTAGATTTTGTTTCAGTGATGGCCGTGAAATGTTGGGGAGGTCTCATGGGCCATGGACGATTCTTCCTCTCTGTGTTTTGGCCCGATCCCAATTGCTTTTCGTCAATCTGTGGGATGGGAGGACTCCGTTCAGGTTTGTTACCTCAGGTGTCCCACCAAAAGAGGAATTCCAAAGCAGAGCCCTGGGGAAGAGTGAAGGGACAACCCGAACTATGGTTAAAAATTGGGGCCTAGGGGCATGGCAAGCCCAATATGCTGTCTCTTCATATAGGCCCTCAGAGGCCTTACCTGAGGACTGGGCTCAGGCTGAGGGTCACAATGTGTGTTTGTGACCAATGTGGCCCGCAAGCATGGGCTGGGCCTCATGGGCCACGCTTGTTTCAACTACACTGAATGTTGGACAACATGCCAACCACAAGGTTTCTTGCCATGGGGAAAGAGTTCTGATTTCTGCATCATTTTCAACCCTGGGCAGTGGTTGGAGATAAGGTCTAGGTTCTGGAGCCTGAAAACCGCAGTTGGGAAGAGATGACGACCTAAGGCCATGGCGGGTCCGATGTGCTCAGTGTGCGGCCAGCTGTCTGGGTGGGACCAGGAGGTCCAGGCTCAGGCTGGGTCAGAAGGGGAAATAGTGCCCAGGTCAGCCTATATGTTTGGGGTACAGCCGAATGGCGTGCAGGTTGATCCTCATTTGGGGTTTCGGGGTAGCCCTGAGGGCAATGTTTTACTTCTGTAGGGCAGGCAGAGTGTGGCATTGTATTTCTGGATTGCCCAACTGGAGGGCTTGTGGGCCAGTAGTCTGAGGACGGAGTCTGAGAACCCAAGCTAGGCCTAGTTTTCTGGGTGAGGATATGGCAGGCACAATCTACAGACCTCAATCGAGATCTCGTGCATCTGAAGTCAGGGCAAGGATCAGACGATCGCTCAGGTTGGACTTTCTGCCCTGATGGCCCTTTCTTGAAGGGGGTTGGAACCCGAGGACATGGGGGTTTTCCCACGATGGGAGTTGTGAGAAGCTCCAAACTGCAAAGATTCTTCTGCAGGACAATTGAGACCTGTTGGTTGGATCCAGGCCAACGATTCCGAGCAGGGTTCTAAGGATGGATGGCTGGGTAGCCCACCTCGCATTCCAATTGTCTCCAAGCAACAAGACAGGTTAGATCTGCTGGATGTGGGGGGCAACCGAGGAGGCTGAGTTGAAATGGACTCTCCTGTGGATGTGTCCTAATATGTTTTTGTGTCTATGGAGACCTTGGAATGAAGCGGTGGCCCTGGGCCCTGAAGGGTTCTCCTAAACAGAGGCTTTGACACAGCTCCAACGTGCATGTTTCCCATGTGTAGATGAGATTTGTTCTGATGGGTGAGTCAAGAAACAGCCATATGCTGGTACTGAAATCCAGGCCTCTGAGGAGAGATGCCTGGAAACCAAAGCAATGGATCCGATTAGTGCCTAGGGGCCTGTTCGTTCCTTTTTACCTCTGGGGACATCAGTCTACGGGTCTGAGTGCAGGTAGGTGCTCAGATGGGCTCAGATTGCCCCTGTTTGTCCTGGGAAGCCACAACTCTTGGGATGGCCTCAGGGACTTTGGAGGTTATCCTATTAGTAGGGTCGTGGCCATTGGAATGGGCACATACAATTCCCTTGGAGAGGGCAAGTACAGTCCTCAGGTTTGGCTCCAGGGCCCTGAGCCTGTAGGGTGTGTAGGCCAGAGCTGTTTGGACAGTTGTCTGAAAACACAAACTCGGCTTATGTTTTGGGTCATAGGTATGGCAGGACTGATCTACAGACCATGAGGAGAACACTTCGGGATATGAAAAAAGGGCGAGTGTGAGGCTCTTGCTCAAGTTTTTGTCTCTGGATATCGTGTCACTCATGGTCGTGAAATTGCCGGGTGACTTCATGGGAAATGGACGAGTCTTACTCTCTGGGGGTTCGGTCCCGTCCACAGAGTTTGGGGTCATTCTGGGGATGGAAGAAGTCCGTTTTTTTGTTGTTGTTGTCGATTTGTTTCATTTTGTTTTTCAACCTCAGATGTCCCACCAAATGAGGGATTCCAGAGTAGAGCCCTGGGGTGGGGCGACTGGACAACCAGAAATCTGGTTAAAAATTGGGGACTAGGGACATGTCAAGCCCATTATGACATCTAATGGTCCAGCCACTGAGAGGACTTACTAGAGGACAGGACTCACGCTGAGGTCACAATGCGTGTTTATGCACTCGTCACACTCAAGAATGGGCGGGGCCTCAGGGTGAATGCTGGTTTCTCCTACACTGAACGTTGGACAACATGCCAACCACAAGGTTTCTTGCCATGGGTCAGGAAGAGTTCTGATTTCTGCATCACAGTCACCCGTGGGCAGTGATTGGAGATAAGGTCTAGGTTCTGAAGCCTGAAAACTGAGGTAGGGAAGAGATGATGACCTAAGGCCATGGCGTGTCTGATGTGCTCAGCGTGCGGTCAGCTGTCTGGGTGTTGGTCAGCAGGTCCGGGCTCAGGTTGTGTCAGACAGTGCATTAGTGCCCAGGTTAGACTATATAATTTGGGTACATTCGAGTGCCGTGTAGGTTTATCTTCATTTAAGCTGCCTGGGCAGCTCATTAGGCAATATATTTTTTCTAGAGGGCAGGCAGAGTGCTTCAATGTCGGTCCGGAATTGCCAAACATGAGGGCTTCAGGGCCAGGAGAGTGAGGACGGAAGTCTGAGAACACAAGCTAGACTTCGGATTCAGGGTGAGGGCACGGCAGGTACCCCCTACAGATCTGAACCAATATCTCATGCATCTGAAGTCAGGGCGAGGATCCGACGTTGGCTCAGGTTGGAGTTTCTGTGCATGACGGCCCCTTCATGAAGGGAGCGGAATCTCGAGGCCATGGAGGTTTTCCACGTTGGGAGATGTGGGATGCCCCCTTCAAGGATTCCTTCTGCGGGACAATTGAGACCTGTTGGACAGCTCCAGGACATCCCATATGGAATGACTCCAGAGCACTGTTCCAGGATGGATGCCTGGGAAGTCCGCCTCGCCTTCCAATTGTCTCCTAGCAACAAGACAGTTTAGATCTAATGGATCTGCGGGAGCAACCGGGGTGGCTGAGTTGAAATGCACTTTCCAGAGGATGGTTCCTAACGTGTGTTTGTGTCCATGAGGGCCTTGGAATGGGGAGGTGGCACCGGGACCCTGAAGTATTCTCCTAAGCTTTGGCATAGCTCCCATGCACAAGTTTCCTTGTGGAGACAAGATTTGTTCTGATGGGTGCCTCAGGAAATCCCCTCTGCTGGTATTGCAATCCAGGCTTTTGAGGAGACATGCCTGTAAACCAAAGCAATGGATCCGATAATGGCCTCGGGTCCTGTCTGGTTCAATCTTCTTGGTATGAGTGGAGGTAGATGAGTGGAGGTAGATGCTCAGCCGGTATCAACCGCCCTTTATGTCCCGGGTGACCTACACTATTGGGATGGCCTAAGGGACTTTGGAGGGTTCTCCTAATTTGTACGATTTTTGACAATGGAATGGGCAGAATTCCCATGGATTGGGTGGGGGCAGTCCTAATGTGTGGCTCCAGGGGCCCCAGCCTGGAGGGAGTGTGGCCCAGGACTTTGAGGACAGAAGACTGAAAACACAAACTCAGCTTAAGTTTGGGGACGTAGGTATGGCACGCCCGATCTACAAACCATGAGAAGAACTCTTCAGGATATGAAGAATGAGCGAGTCTGAGGCACTTGCTCAGGCTTTTGTCTCTGGATTTTGTTTCAGCGATGGCCGTGGAATGTTGGGGATGTCTCATGGGCCATGGACGAATCTTCCTCTCTGTGGATGTGGCCTGATCCCAATTGTTTTTCGTCAATCTGTGGGATGGGAGGACTCCTTTCAGGTTTGTTACCTCAGGTGTCCCACCAAAAGAGGAATTCCAAAGCAGAGCCCTGGGGAAGAGTGAAGGGACAACCCGAACTATGGATAAAAATTGGGGCCTAGGGGCATGGCAATCCCAATATGCTGTCTCTTCATATAGGCCCTGAGAGGCCTTACCTGAGGACTGGGCTCAGGCTGAGGGTCACAATGTGTGTTTGTGACCAATGTGGCCCGCAAGCATGGGCTGGGCCTCATGGGCCACGCTTGTTTCAACTACACTGAATGTTGGACAACATGCCAACCACAAGGTTTCTTGCCATGGGGAAAGAGTTCTGATTTCTGCATCATTTTCAACCCTGGGCAGTGGTTGGAGATAAGGTCTAGGTTCTGGAGCCTGAAAACCGCAGTTGGGAAGAGATGACGACCTAAGGCCATAGCGGGTCCGATGTGCTCAGTGTGCGGCCAGCTATCTGGGTGGGACCAGGAGGTCCAGGCTCAAGCTGGGTCAGAAGGGGAAATAGTGCCCAGGTCAGCCTATATGTTTGGGGTACAGCCGAATGGCGTGCAGGTTGATCCTCATTTGGGGTTTCGGGGTAGCCCTGAGGGCAATGTTTTACTTCTGTAGGGCAGGCAGAGTGCGGCATTGTAGTTCTGGATTGCCCAACTGGAGGGCTTGTGGGCCAGTAGTCTGAGGACGGAGTCTGAGAGCCCAAGCTAGGCCTAGGTTTCTGGGTGAGGATATGGCAGGCACAATCCACAGACCTCAATCGAGATCCCGTGCATCTGAAGTCAGGGCAAGGATCAGACGATCGCTCAGGTTGGACTTTCTGCCCTGATGGCCCTTTCTTGAAGGGGGTTGGATCACGAGGACATGGGGGTTTTCCCACGATGGGAGTTGTGAGAAGCTCCAAACTGCAACGATTCTTCTGCAGGACAATTGAGACCTGTTGGTTGGCTCCAGGCCAATGATTCCGAGCAGGGTTCTAAGGATGGATGGCTGGGTAGCCCACCTCGCATTCCAATTGTCTCCAAGCAACAAGACATGTTAGATCTGCTGGATGTGGGGGGCAACCGAGGAGGCTGAGTTGAAATGGACTCCCCTGTGGATGTGTCCTAATATGTTTTTGTGTCTATGGAGACCTTGGAATGAAGCGGTGGCCCTGGGGCCCTGAAGGGTTCTCCTAAACAGAGGCTTTGACACAGCTCCAAGGTGCATGTTTCCCATGTGTAGATGAGATTAGTTCTGATGGGTGAGTCAAGAAACAGCCATATGCTGGTATTGAAATCCAGGCCTCTGAGGAGAGATGCCTGGAAACCAAAGCAATGGTTCCGATTAGTGCCTAGGGGCCTGTTCGTTCCTTTTACCTCTGGGGACATCAGTCTACGGGTCTGAGTGCAGGTAGGTGCTCAGATGGGCTCAGATTGCCCCTGTTTGTCCTGGGAAGCCATAACTCTTGAGATGGCCTCAGGGACTTTGGAGGTTATCCTATTAGTAGGGTTGTGGCCATTGGAATGGGCACATACAATTCCCTTGGAGAGGGCAAGTACAGTCCTCAGGTTTGGCTCCAGGGCCCTGAGCCTGTAGGGTGTGTAGGCCAGAGCTGTTTGGACAGTTGTCTGAAAACACAAACTCGGCTTATGTTTTGGGTCATAGGTATGGCAGGACTGATCTACAGACCATGAGGAGAACACTTCGGGATATGAAAAAAGGGCGAGTGTGAGGCTCTTGCTCAAGTTTTTGTCTCTGGATATCGTGTCACTCATGGTCGTGAAATTGCCGGGTGACTTCATGGGAAATGGACGAGTCTTACTCTCTGGGGGTTCGGTCCCCTCCAAAGAGTTTGCGGTCATTCTGGGGTTGGAAGAAGTCCGTTTTTTTGTTGTTGTTGTCGATTTGTTTCATTTTGTTTTTCAACCTCAGATGTCCCACCAAATGAGGGATTCCAGAGTAGAGCCCTGGGGTGGGGCGACTGGACAACCAGAAATCTGGTTAAAAATTGGGGACTAGGGACATGTCAAGCCCATTATGACATCTAATGGTCCAGCCACTGAAAGGACTTACTAGAGGACAGGACTCACGCTGAGGTCACAATGCGTGTTTATGCACTCGTCGCACTCAAGAATGGGCGGGGCCTCAGGGTGAATGCTGGTTTCTCCTACACTGAACGTTGGACAACATGCCAACCACAAGGTTTCTTGCCATGGGTCAGGAAGAGTTCTGATTTCTGCATCACAGTCACCCATGGGCAGTGATTGGAGATAAGGTCTAGGTTCTGAAGCCTGAAAACTGAGGTAGGGAAGAGATGATGACCTAAGGCCATGGCGTGTCTGATGTTCTCAGGGTGCGGTCAGCTGTCTGGGTGTTGGTCAGCAGGTCCGGGCTCAGGTTGTGTCAGACAGTGCATTAGTGCCCAGGTTAGACTATAATTTTGGGTACATTCGAGTGCCGTGTAGGTTTATCCTCATTTAAGCTGCCTGGGGAGCTCATTAGGCAATACATTTTTTCTAGAGGGCAGGCAGAGTGCTTCATTGTCGGTCCGGAATTGCCAAACCTGAGGGCTTCGGGGCCAGGAGAGTGAGGACGGATGTCTGAGAACACAAGCTAGACTTCGGATTCAGGGTGAGGGCACGGCAGGTACCCCCTGCAGATCTGAACCAATATCTTATGCATCTGAAGTCAGGGCGAGGATCCGACGTTGGCTCAGGTTGGAGTTTCTGTGCATGACGGCCCCTTCATGAAGGGAGCGGAATCTCGAGGCCATGGAGGTTTTCCACGTTGGGAGATGTGGGATGCCCCCTTCAAGGATTCCTTCTGCGGGACAATTGAGACCTGTTGGACAGCTCCAGGACATCCCATATGGAATGACTCCAGAGCACTGTTCCAGGATGGATGCCTGGGAAGTCCGCCTCGCCTTCCAATTGTCTCCTAGCAACAAGACAGTTTAGATCTAATGGATCTGCGGGAGCAACCGGGGTGGCTGAGTTGAAATGCACTTTCCAGAGGATGGGTCCTAACGTGTGTTTGTGTCCATGAGGGCCTTGGAATGGGGAGGTGGCACCGGGACCCTGAAGTATTCTCCTAAGCTTTGGCATAGCTCCCATGCAAAAGATTCCTTGTGGAGACAAGATTTGTTCTGATGGGTGCCTCAGGAATTCCCCTCTGCTGGTATTGGAATCCAGGCTTTTGAGGAGACATGCCTGTAAACCAAAGCAATGGATCCGATAATGGCCTCGGGTCCTGTCTGGTTCAATCTTCTTGGTATGAGTGGAGGTAGATGAGTGGAGGTAGATGCTCAGCCGGTATCAACCGCCCTTTATGTCCCGGGTGACCTACACTATTGGGATGGCCTCAGGGACTTTGGAGGGTTCTCCTAATTTGTACGATTTTTGACAATGGAATGGGCAGAATTCCCATGGATTGGGTGGGGGCAGTCCTAATGTGTGGCTCCAGGGGCCCCAGCCTGGAGGGAGTGTGGCCCAGGACTTTGAGGACAGAAGACTGAAAACACAAACTCAGCTTAAGTTTGGGGACGTAGGTATGGCACGCCCGATCTACAAACCATGAGAAGAACTCTTCAGGATATGAAGAATGAGCGAGTCTGAGGAGCTTGCTCAGGCTTTTGTCTCTAGATTTTGTTTCAGTGATGGCCGTGAAATGTTGGGGAGGTCTCATGGGCCATGGACGAATCTTCCTCTCTGTGTTTTGGCCCGATCCCAATTGTTTTTCGTCAATCTGTGGGATGGGAGGACTCCGTTCAGGTTTGTTACCTCAGGTGTCCCACCAAAAGAGGAATTCCAAAGCAGAGCCCTGGGGAAGAGTGAAGGGACAACCCGAACTATGGTTAAAAATTGGGGCCTAGGGGCATGGCAAGCCCAATATGCTGTCTCTTCATATAGGCCCTCAGAGGCCTTACCTGAGGACTGGGCTCAGGCTGAGGGTCACAATGTGTGTTTGTGACCAATGTGGCCCGCAAGCATGGGCTGGGCCTCATGGGCCACGCTTGTTTCAACTACACTGAATGTTGGACAACATGCCAACCACAAGGTTTCTTGCCATGGGGAAAGAGTTCTGATTTCTGCATCATTTTCAACCCTGGGCAGTGGTTGGAGATAAGGTCTAGGTTCTGGAGCCTGAAAACCGCAGTTGGGAAGAGATGACGACCTAAGGCCATGGCGGGTCCGATGTGCTCAGTGTGCGGCCAGCTGTCTGGGTGGGCCCAGGAGGTCCAGGCTCAGGCTGGGTCAGAAGGGGAAATAGTGCCCAGGTCAGCCTATATGTTTGGGGTACAGCCGAATGGCGTGCAGGTTGATCCTCATTTGGGGTTTCGGGGTAGCCCTGAGGGCAATGTTTTACTTCTGTAGGGCAGGCAGAGTGTGGCATTGTATTTCTGGATTGCCCAACTGGAGGGCTTGTGGGCCAGTAGTCTGAGGACGGAGTCTGAGAACCCAAGCTAGGCCTAGTTTTCTGGGTGAGGATATGGCAGGCACAATCTACAGACCTCAATCGAGATCTCGTGCATCTGAAGTCAGGGCAAGGATCAGACGATCGCTCAGGTTGGACTTTCTGCCCTGATGGCCCTTTCTTGAAGGGGGTTGGAACCCGAGGACATGGGGGTTTTCCCACGATGGGAGTTGTGAGAAGCTCCAAACTGCAAAGATTCTTCTGCAGGACAATTGAGACCTGTTGGTTGGATCCAGGCCAACGATTCCGAGCAGGGTTCTAAGGATGGATGGCTGGGTAGCCCACCTCGCATTCCAATTGTCTCCAAGCAACAAGACAGGTTAGATCTGCTGGATGTGGGGGGCAACCGAGGAGGCTGAGTTGAAATGGACTCTCCTGTGGATGTGTCCTAATATGTTTTTGTGTCTATGGAGACCTTGGAATGAAGCGGTGGCCCTGGGCCCTGAAGGGTTCTCCTAAACAGAGGCTTTGACACAGCTCCAACGTGCATGTTTCCCATGTGTAGATGAGATTTGTTCTGATGGGTGTGTCAAGAAACAGCCATATGCTGGTACTGAAATCCAGGCCTCTGAGGAGAGATGCCTGGAAACCAAAGCAATGGATCCGATTAGTGCCTAGGGGCCTGTTCGTTCCTTTTTACCTCTGGGGACATCAGTCTACGGGTCTGAGTGCAGGTAGGTGCTCAGATGGGCTCAGATTGCCCCTGTTTGTCCTGGGAAGCCACAACTCTTGGGATGGCCTCAGGGACTTTGGAGGTTATCCTATTAGTAGGGTCGTGGCCATTGGAATGGGCACATACAATTCCCTTGGAGAGGGCAAGTACAGTCCTCAGGTTTGGCTCCAGGGCCCTGAGCCTGTAGGGTGTGTAGGCCAGAGCTGTTTGGACAGTTGTCTGAAAACACAAACTCGGCTTATGTTTTGGGTCATAGGTATGGCAGGACTGATCTACAGACCATGAGGAGAACACTTCGGGATATGAAAAAAGGGCGAGTGTGAGGCTCTTGCTCAAGTTTTTTTCTCTGGATATCGTGTCACTCATGGTCGTGAAATTGCCGGGTGACTTCATGGGAAATGGACGAGTCTTACTCTCTGGGGGTTCGGTCCCGTCCACAGAGTTTGGGGTCATTCTGGGGATGGAAGAAGTCCGTTTTTTTGTTGTTGTTGTCGATTTGTTTCATTTTGTTTTTCAACCTCAGATGTCCCACCAAATGAGGGATTCCAGAGTAGAGCCCTGGGGTGGGGCGACTGGACAACCAGAAATCTGGTTAAAAATTGGGGACTAGGGACATGTCAAGCCCATTATGACATCTAATGGTCCAGCCACTGAGAGGACTTACTAGAGGACAGGACTCACGCTGAGGTCACAATGCGTGTTTATGCACTCGTCACACTCAAGAATGGGCGGGGCCTCAGGGTGAATGCTGGTTTCTCCTACACTGAACGTTGGACAACATGCCAACCACAAGGTTTCTTGCCATGGGTCAGGAAGAGTTCTGATTTCTGCATCACAGTCACCCGTGGGCAGTGATTGGAGATAAGGTCTAGGTTCTGAAGCCTGAAAACTGAGGTAGGGAAGAGATGATGACCTAAGGCCATGGCGTGTCTGATGTGCTCAGCGTGCGGTCAGCTGTCTGGGTGTTGGTCAGCAGGTCCGGGCTCAGGTTGTGTCAGACAGTGCATTAGTGCCCAGGTTAGACTATATAATTTGGGTACATTCGAGTGCCGTGTAGGTTTATCTTCATTTAAGCTGCCTGGGCAGCTCATTAGGCAATATATTTTTTCTAGAGGGCAGGCAGAGTGCTTCAATGTCGGTCCGGAATTGCCAAACATGAGGGCTTCAGGGCCAGGAGAGTGAGGACGGAAGTCTGAGAACACAAGCTAGACTTCGGATTCAGGGTGAGGGCACGGCAGGTACCCCCTACAGATCTGAACCAATATCTCATGCATCTGAAGTCAGGGCGAGGATCCGACGTTGGCTCAGGTTGGAGTTCCTGTGCATGACGGCCCCTTCATGAAGGGAGCGGATTCTCGAGGCCATGGAGGTTTTCCACGTTGGGAGATGTGGGATGCCCCCTTCAAGGATTCCTTCTGCGGGACAATTGAGACCTGTTGGACAGCTGCAGGACATCCCATATGGAATGACTCCAGAGCACCGTTCCAGGATGGATGCCTGGGAAGTCCGCCTCGCCTTCCAATTGTCTCCTAGCAACAAGACAGTTTAGATCTAATGGATCTGCGGGAGCAACCGGGGTGGCTGAGTTGAAATGCACTTTCCAGAGGATGGTTCCTAACGTGTGTTTGTGTCCATGAGGGCCTTGGAATGGGGAGGTGGCACCGGGACCCTGAAGTATTCTCCTAAGCTTTGGCATAGCTCCCATGCACAAGTTTCCTTGTGGAGACAAGATTTGTTCTGATGGGTGCCTCAGGAAATCCCCTCTGCTGGTATTGGAATCCAGGCTTTTGAGGAGACATGCCTGTAAACCAAAGCAATGGATCCGATAATGGCCTCGGGTCCTGTCTGTTTCAATCTTCTTGGTATGAGTGGAGGTAGATGAGTGGAGGTAGATGCTCAGCCGGTATCAACCGCCCTTTTTTGTCCCGGGCGACCTACACTATTGGGATGGCCTCAGGGACTTTGGAGAGTTCTCCTAATTTGTACGATTTTTGACAATGGAATGGGCAGAATTCCCATGGATTGGGTGGGGGCAGTCCTAATGTGTGGCTCCAGGGGCCCCAGCCTGGAGGGAGTGTGGCCCAGGACTTTGAGGACAGAAGACTGAAAACACAAACTCAGCTTAAGTTTGGGGACGTAGGTATGGCACGCCCGATCTACAAACCATGAGAAGAGCTCTTCAGGATATGAAGAATGAGCGAGTCTGAGGAGCTTGCTCAGGCTTTTGTCTCTAGATTTTGTTTCAGCGATGGCCGTGGAATGTTGGGGAGGTCTCATGGGCCATGGACGAATCTTCCTCTCTGTGTTTTGGCTCGATCCCAATTGTTTTTCGTCAATCTGTGGGATGGGAGGACTCCTTTCAGGTTTGTTACCTCAGGTGTCCCACCGAAAGAGGAATTCCAAAGCAGAGCCCTGGGGAAGAGTGAAGGGACAACCCGAACTATGGTTAAAAATTGGGGCCTAGGGGCATGGCAAGCCCAATATGCTGTCTCTTCATATAGGCCCTGAGAGGCCTTACCTGAGGACTGGGCTCAGGCTGAGGGTCACAATGTGTGTTTGTGACCAATGCGGCCCGCAAGCATGGGCTGGGCCTCATGGGCCACTCTTGTTTCAACTACACTGAACGTTGGACAACATGCCAACCACAAGGTTTCTTGCCATGGGGAAAGAGTTCTGATTTCTGCATCATTTTCAACCCTGGGCAGTGGTTGGAGATAAGGTCTAGGTTCTGGAGCCTGAAAACCGCAGTTGGGAAGAGATGACGACCTAAGGCCATAGCGGGTCCGATGTGCTCAGTGTGCGGCCAGCTGTCTGGGTGGGACCAGGAGGTCCAGGCTCAGGCTGGGTCAGAAGGGGAAATAGTGCCCAGGTCAGCCTATATGTTTGGGGTACAGCCGAATGGCGTGCAGGTTGATCCTCATTTGGGGTTTCGGGGTAGCCCTGAGGGCAATGTTTTACTTCTGTAGGGCAGGCAGAGTGCGGCATTGTAGTTCTGGATTGCCCAACTGGAGGGCTTGTGGGCCAGTAGTCTGAGGACGGAGTCTGAGAGCCCAAGCTAGGCCTAGGTTTCTGGGTGAGGATATGGCAGGCACAATCCACAGACCTCAATCGAGATCCCGTGCATCTGAAGTCAGGGCAAGGATCAGACGATCGCTCAGGTTGGACTTTCTGCCCTGATGGCCCTTTCTTGAAGGGGGTTGGATCACGAGGACATGGGGGTTTTCCCACGATGGGAGTTGTGAGAAGCTCCAAACTGCAACGATTCTTCTGCAGGACAATTGAGAACTGTTGGTTGGCCCAAGGCCAACGATTCCGAGCAGGGTTCTAAGGATGGATGGCTGGGTAGCCCACCTCGCATTCCAATTGTCTCCAAGCAACAAGACATGTTAGATCTGCTGGATGTGGGGGGCAACCGAGGAGGCCTAGTTGAAATGGACTCCCCTGTGGATGTGTCCTAATATGTTTTTGTGTCTATGGAGACCTTGGAATGAAGCGGTGGCCCTGGGGCCCTGAAGGGTTCTCCTAAACAGAGGCTTTGACACAGCTCCAAGGTGCATGTTTCCCATGTGTAGATGAGATTAGTTCTGATGGGTGAGTCAAGAAACAGCCATATGCTGGTATTGAAATCCAGGCCTCTGAGGAGAGATGCCTGGAAACCAAAGCAATGGTTCCGATTAGTGCCTAGGGGCCTGTTCGTTCCTTTTACCTCTGGGGACATCAGTCTACGGGTCTGAGTGCAGGTAGGTGCTCAGATGGGCTCAGATTGCCCCTGTTTGTCCTGGAAGCCATAACTCTTGGGATGGCCTCAGGGACTTTGGAGGTTATCCTATTAGTAGGGTTGTGGCCATTGGAATGGGCACATACAATTCCCTTGGAGAGGGCAAGTACAGTCCTCAGGTTTGGCTCCAGGGCCCTGAGCCTGTAGGGTGTGTAGGCCAGAGCTGTTTGGACAGTTGTCTGAAAACACAAACTCGGCTTATGTTTTGGGTCATAGGTATGGCAGGACTGATCTACAGACCATGAGGAGAACACTTCGGGATATGAAAAAAGGGCGAGTGTGAGGCTCTTGCTCAAGTTTTTGTCTCTGGATATCGTGTCACTCATGGTCGTGAAATTGCCGGGTGACTTCATGGGAAATGGACGAGTCTTACTCTCTGGGGGTTCGGTCCCCTCCAAAGAGTTTGCGGTCATTCTGGGGTTGGAAGAAGTCCGTTTTTTTGTTGTTGTTGTCGATTTGTTTCATTTTGTTTTTCAACCTCAGATGTTCCACCAAATGAGGGATTCCAGAGTAGAGCCCTGGGGTGGGGCGACTGGACAACCAGAAATCTGGTTAAAAATTGGGGACTAGGGACATGTCAAGCCCATTATGACATCTAATGGTCCAGCCACTGAAAGGACTTACTAGAGGACAGGACTCACGCTGAGGTCACAATGCGTGTTTATGCACTCGTCGCACTCAAGAATGGGCGGGGCCTCAGGGTGAATGCTGGTTTCTCCTACACTGAACGTTGGACAACATGCCAACCACAAGGTTTCTTGCCATGGGTCAGGAAGAGTTCTGATTTCTGCATCACAGTCACCCGTGGGCAGTGATTGGAGATAAGGTCTAGGTTCTGAAGCCTGAAAACTGAGGTAGGGAAGAGATGATGACCTAAGGCCATGGCGGGTCTGATGTTCTCAGGGTGCGGTCAGCTGTCTGGGTGTTGGTCAGCAGGTCCGGGCTCAGGTTGTGTCAGACAGTGCATTAGTGCCCAGGTTAGACTATATAATTTGGGTACATTCGAGTGCCGTGTAGGTTTATCCTCATTTAAGCTGCCTGGGGAGCTCATTAGGCAATACATTTTTTCTAGAGGGCAGGCAGAGTGCTTCATTGTCGGTCCGGAATTGCCAAACCTGAGGGCTTCGGGGC
Source organism: Mustela nivalis (assembly GCF_964662115.1). NCBI lineage: Eukaryota > Metazoa > Chordata > Mammalia > Carnivora > Mustelidae > Mustela > Mustela nivalis. Next base: position 43,313 of record NW_028134832.1, on the reverse strand, counting down.
CAGGAGAGTGAGGACGGAAGTCTGAGAACACAAGCTAGACTTCGGATTCAGGGTGAGGGCACGGCAGGTACCCCCTGCAGATCTGAACCAATATCTTATGCATCTGAAGTCAGGGCGAGGATCCGACGTTGGCTCAGGTTGGAGTTTCTGTGCATGACGCCCCCTTCATGAAGGGAGCGGAATCTCGAGGCCATGGAGGTTTTCCACGTTGGGAGATGTGGGATGCCCCCTTCAAGGATTCCTTCTGCGGGGCAATTGAGACCTGTTGGACAGCTCCAGGACATCCCATATGGAATGACTCCAGAGCACTGTTCCAGGATGGATGCCTGGGAAGTCCGCCTCGCCTTCCAATTGTCTCCTAGCAACAAGACAGTTTAGATCTAATGGATCTGCGGGAGCAACCGGGGTGGCTGAGTTGAAATGCACTTTCCAGAGGATGGGTCCTAACGTGTGTTTGTGTCCATGAGGGCCTTGGAATGGGGAGGTGGCACCGGGACCCTGAAGTATTCTCCTAAGCTTTGGCATAGCTCCCATGCAAAAGATTCCTTGTGGAGACAAGATTTGTTCTGATGGGTGCCTCAGGAAATCCCCTCTGCTGGTATTGGAATCCAGGCTTTTGAGGAGACATGCCTGTAAACCAAAGCAATGGATCCGATAATGGCCTCGGGTCCTGTCTGGTTCAATCTTCTTGGTATGAGTGGAGGTAGATGAGTGGAGGTAGATGCTCAGCCGGTATCAACCGCCCTTTATGTCCCGGGTGACCTACACTATTGGGATGGCCTAAGGGACTTTGGAGGGTTCTCCTAATTTGTACGATTTTTGACAATGGAATGGGCAGAATTCCCATGGATTGGGTGGGGGCAGTCCTAATGTGTGGCTCCAGGGGCCCCAGCCTGGAGGGAGTGTGGCCCAGGACTTTGAGGACAGAAGACTGAAAACACAAACTCAGCTTAAGTTTGGGGACGTAGGTATGGCACGCCCGATCTACAAACCATGAGAAGAACTCTTCAGGATATGAAGAATGAGCGAGTCTGAGGAGCTTGCTCAGGCTTTTGTCTCTAGATTTTGTTTCAGTGATGGCCGTGAAATGTTGGGGAGGTCTCATGGGCCATGGACGAATCTTCCTCTCTGTGTTTTGGCCCGATCCCAATTGTTTTTCGTCAATCTGTGGGATGGGAGGACTCCGTTCAGGTTTGTTACCTCAGGTGTCCCACCAAAAGAGGAATTCCAAAGCAGAGCCCTGGGGAAGAGTGAAGGGACAACCCGAACTATGGTTAAAAATTGGGGCCTAGGGGCATGGCAAGCCCAATATGCTGTCTCTTCATATAGGCCCTCAGAGGCCTTACCTGAGGACTGGGCTCAGGCTGAGGGTCACAATGTGTGTTTGTGACCAATGTGGCCCGCAAGCATGGGCTGGGCCTCATGGGCCACGCTTGTTTCAACTACACTGAATGTTGGACAACATGCCAACCACAAGGTTTCTTGCCATGGGGAAAGAGTTCTGATTTCTGCATCATTTTCAACCCTGGGCAGTGGTTGGAGATAAGGTCTAGGTTCTGGAGCCTGAAAACCGCAGTTGGGAAGAGATGACGACCAAAGGCCATGGCGGGTCCGATGTGCTCAGTGTGCGGCCAGCTGTCTGGGTGGGACCAGGAGGTCCAGGCTCAGGCTGGGTCAGAAGGGGAAATAGTGCCCAGGTCAGCCTATATGTTTGGGGTACAGCCGAATGGCGTGCAGGTTGATCCTCATTTGGGGTTTCGGGGTAGCCCTGAGGGCAATGTTTTACTTCTGTAGGGCAGGCAGAGTGTGGCATTGTATTTCTGGATTGCCCAACTGGAGGGCTTGTGGGCCAGTAGTCTGAGGACGGAGTCTGAGAACCCAAGCTAGGCCTAGTTTTCTGGGTGAGGATATGGCAGGCACAATCTACAGACCTCAATCGAGATCTCGTGCATCTGAAGTCAGGGCAAGGATCAGACGATCGCTCAGGTTGGACTTTCTGCCCTGATGGCCCTTTCTTGAAGGGGGTTGGAACCCGAGGACATGGGGGTTTTCCCACGATGGGAGTTGTGAGAAGCTCCAAACTGCAAAGATTCTTCTGCAGGACAATTGAGACCTGTTGGTTGGATCCAGGCCAACGATTCCGAGCAGGGTTCTAAGGATGGATGGCTGGGTAGCCCACCTCGCATTCCAATTGTCTCCAAGCAACAAGACAGGTTAGATCTGCTGGATGTGGGGGGCAACCGAGGAGGCTGAGTTGAAATGGACTCTCCTGTGGATGTGTCCTAATATGTTTTTGTGTCTATGGAGACCTTGGAATGAAGCGGTGGCCCTGGGCCCTGAAGGGTTCTCCTAAACAGAGGCTTTGACACAGCTCCAACGTGCATGTTTCCCATGTGTAGATGAGATTTGTTCTGATGGGTGAGTCAAGAAACAGCCATATGCTGGTACTGAAATCCAGGCCTCTGAGGAGAGATGCCTGGAAACCAAAGCAATGGGTCCGATTAGTGCCTAGGGGCCTGTTCGTTCCTTTTTACCTCTGGGGACATCAGTCTACGGGTCTGAGTGCAGGTAGGTGCTCAGATGGGCTCAGATTGCCCCTGTTTTTCCTGGGAAGCCACAACTCTTGGGATGGCCTCAGGGACTTTGGAGGTTATCCTATTAGTAGGGTCGTGGCCATTGGAATGGGCACATACAATTCCCTTGGAGAGGGCAAGTACAGTCCTCAGGTTTGGCTCCAGGGCCCTGAGCCTGTAGGGTGTGTAGGCCAGAGCTGTTTGGACAGTTGTCTGAAAACACAAACTCGGCTTATGTTTTGGGTCATAGGTATGGCAGGACTGATCTACAGACCATGAGGAGAACACTTCGGGATATGAAAAAAGGGCGAGTGTGAGGCTCTTGCTCAAGTTTTTGTCTCTGGATATCGTGTCACTCATGGTCGTGAAATTGCCGGGTGACTTCATGGGAAATGGACGAGTCTTACTCTCTGGGGGTTCGGTCCCGTCCACAGAGTTTGGGGTCATTCTGGGGATGGAAGAAGTCCGTTTTTTTGTTGTTGTTGTCGATTTGTTTCATTTTGTTTTTCAACCTCAGATGTCCCACCAAATGAGGGATTCCAGAGTAGAGCCCTGGGGTGGAGCGACTGGACAACCAGAAATCTGGTTAAAAATTGGGGACTAGGGACATGTCAAGCCCATTATGACATCTAATGGTCCAGCCACTGAGAGGACTTACTAGAGGACAGGACTCACGCTGAGGTCACAATGCGTGTTTATGCACTCGTCACACTCAAGAATGGGCGGGGCCTCAGGGTGAATGCTGGTTTCTCCTACACTGAACGTTGGACAACATGCCAACCACAAGGTTTCTTGCCATGGGTCAGGAAGAGTTCTGATTTCTGCATCACAGTCACCCGTGGGCAGTGATTGGAGATAAGGTCTAGGTTCTGAAGCCTGAAAACTGAGGTAGGGAAGAGATGATGACCTAAGGCCATGGCGTGTCTGATGTGCTCAGCGTGCGGTCAGCTGTCTGGGTGTTGGTCAGCAGGTCCGGGCTCAGGTTGTGTCAGACAGTGCATTAGTGCCCAGGTTAGACTATATAATTTGGGTACATTCGAGTGCCGTGTAGGTTTATCTTCATTTAAGCTGCCTGGGCAGCTCATTAGGCAATATATTTTTTCTAGAGGGCAGGCAGAGTGCTTCAATGTCGGTCCGGAATTGCCAAACATGAGGGCTTCAGGGCCAGGAGAGTGAGGACGGAAGTCTGAGAACACAAGCTAGACTTCGGATTCAGGGTGAGGGCACGGCAGGTACCCCCTACAGATCTGAACCAATATCTCATGCATCTGAAGTCAGGGCGAGGATCCGACGTTGGCTCAGGTTGGAGTTTCTGTGCATGACGGCCCCTTCATGAAGGGAGCGGAATCTCGAGGCCATGGAGGTTTTCCACGTTGGGAGATGTGGGATGCCCCCTTCAAGGATTCCTTCTGCGGGACAATTGAGACCTGTTGGACAGCTCCAGGACATCACATATGGAATGACTCCAGAGCACTGTTCCAGGATGGATGCCTGGGAAGTCCGCCTCGCCTTCCAATTGTCTCCTAGCAACAAGACAGTTTAGATCTAATGGATCTGCGGGAGCAACCGGGGTGGCTGAGTTGAAATGCACTTTCCAGAGGATGGTTCCTAACGTGTGTTTGTGTCCATGAGGGCCTTGGAATGGGGAGGTGGCACCGGGACCCTGAAGTATTCTCCTAAGCTTTGGCATAGCTCCCATGCACAAGTTTCCTTGTGGAGACAAGATTTGTTCTGATGGGTGCCTCAGGAAATCCCCTCTGCTGTTATTGGAATCCAGGCTTTTGAGGAGACATGCCTGTAAACCAAAGCAATGGATCCGATAATGGCCTCGGGTCCTGTCTGGTTCAATCTTCTTGGTATGAGTGGAGGTAGATGAGTGGAGGTAGATGCTCAGCCGGTATCAACCGCCCTTTTTGTCCCGGGTTACCTACACTATTGGGATGGCCTAAGGGACTTTGGAGGGTTCTCCTAATTTGTACGATTTTTGACAATGGAATGGGCAGAATTCCCATGGATTGGGTGGGGGCAGTCCTAATGTGTGGCTCCAGGGGCCCCAGCCTGGAGCGAGTGTGGCCCAGGACTTTGAGGACAGAAGACTGAAAACACAAACTCAGCTTAAGTTTGGGGACGTAGGTATGGCACGCCCGATCTACAAACCATGAGAAGAACTCTTCAGGATATGAAGAATGAGCGAGTCTGAGGCACTTGCTCAGGCTTTTGTCTCTGGATTTTGTTTCAGCGATGGCCGTGGAATGTTGGGGATGTCTCATGGGCCATGGACGAATCTTCCTCTCTGTGGATGTGGCCTGATCCCAATTGTTTTTCGTCAATCTGTGGGATGGGAGGACTCCTTTCAGGTTTGTTACCTCAGGTGTCCCACCAAAAGAGGAATTCCAAAGCAGAGCCCTGGGGAAGAGTGAAGGGACAACCCGAACTATGGATAAAAATTGGGGCCTAGGGGCATGGCAATCCCAATATGCTGTCTCTTCATATAGGCCCTGAGAGGCCTTACCTGAGGACTGGGCTCAGGCTGAGGGTCACAATGTGTGTTTGTGACCAATGTGGCCCGCAAGCATGGGCTGGGCCTCATGGGCCACGCTTGTTTCAACTACACTGAATGTTGGACAACATGCCAACCACAAGGTTTCTTGCCATGGGGAAAGAGTTCTGATTTCTGCATCATTTTCAACCCTGGGCAGTGGTTGGAGATAAGGTCTAGGTTCTGGAGCCTGAAAACCGCAGTTGGGAAGAGATGACGACCTAAGGCCATAGCGGGTCCGATGTGCTCAGTGTGCGGCCAGCTGTCTGGGTGGGACCAGGAGGTCCAGGCTCAGGCTGGGTCAGAAGGGGAAATAGTGCTCAGGTCAGCCTATATGTTTGGGGTACAGCCGAATGGCGTGCAGGTTGATCCTCATTTGGGGTTTCGGGGTAGCCCTGAGGGCAATGTTTTACTTCTGTAGGGCAGGCAGAGTGCGGCATTGTAGTTCTGGATTGCCCAACTGGAGGGCTTGTGGGCCAGTAGTCTGAGGACGGAGTCTGAGAGCCCAAGCTAGGCCTAGGTTTCTGGGTGAGGATATGGCAGGCACAATCCACAGACCTCAATCGAGATCCCGTGCATCTGAAGTCAGGGCAAGGATCAGACGATCGCTCAGGTTGGACTTTCTGCCCTGATGGCCCTTTCTTGAAGGGGGTTGGATCACGAGGACATGGGGGTTTTCCCACGATGGGAGTTGTGAGAAGCTCCAAACTGCAACGATTCTTCTGCAGGACAATTGAGACCTGTTGGTTGGCTCCAGGCCAACGATTCCGAGCAGGGTTCTAAGGATGGATGGCTGGGTAGCCCACCTCGCATTCCAATTGTCTCCAAGCAACAAGACATGTTAGATCTGCTGGATGTGGGGGGTAACCGAGGAGGCTGAGTTGAAATGGACTCCCCTGTGGATGTGTCCTAATATGTTTTTGTGTCTATGGAGACCTTGGAATGAAGCGGTGGCCCTGGGGCCCTGAAGGGTTCTCCTAAACAGAGGCTTTGACACAGCTCCAAGGTGCATGTTTCCCATGTGTAGATGAGATTAGTTCTGATGGGTGAGTCAAGAAACAGCCATATGCTGGTATTGAAATCCAGGCCTCTGAGGAGAGATGACTGGAAACCAAAGCAATGGTTCCGATTAGTGCCTAGGGGCCTGTTCGTTCCTTTTACCTCTGGGGACATCAGCCTACGGGTCTGAGTGCAGGTAGGTGCTCAGATGGGCTCAGATTGCCCCTGTTTGTCCTGGGAAGCCATAACTCTTGAGATGGCCTCAGGGACTTTGGAGGTTATCCTATTAGTAGGGTTGTGGCCATTGGAATGGGCACATACAATTCCCTTGGAGAGGGCAAGTACAGTCCTCAGGTTTGGCTCCAGGGCCCTGAGCCTGTAGGGTGTGTAGGCCAGAGCTGTTTGGACAGTTGTCTGAAAACACAAACTCGGCTTATGTTTTGGGTCATAGGTATGGCAGGACTGATCTACAGACCATGAGGAGAACACTTCGGGATATGAAAAAAGGGCGAGTGTGAGGCTCTTGCTCAAGTTTTTGTCTCTGGATATCGTGTCACTCATGGTCGTGAAATTGCCGGGTGACTTCATGGGAAATGGACGAGTCTTACTCTCTGGGGGTTCGGTCCCCTCCAAAGAGTTTGCGGTCATTCTGGGGTTGGAAGAAGTCCGTTTTTTTGTTGTTGTTGTCGATTTGTTTCATTTTGTTTTTCAACCTCAGATGTCCCACCAAATGAGGGATTCCAGAGTAGAGCCCTGGGGTGGGGCGACTGGACAACCAGAAATCTGGTTAAAAATTGGGGACTAGGGACATGTCAAGCCCATTATGACATCTAATGGTCCAGCCACTGAAAGGACTTACTAGAGGACAGGACTCACGCTGAGGTCACAATGCGTGTTTATGCACTCGTCGCACTCAAGAATGGGCGGGGCCTCAGGGTGAATGCTGGTTTCTCCTACACTGAACGTTGGACAACATGCCAACCACAAGGTTTCTTGCCATGGGTCAGGAAGAGTTCTGATTTCTGCATCACAGTCACCCGTGGGCAGTGATTGGAGATAAGGTCTAGGTTCTGAAGCCTGAAAACTGAGGTAGGGAAGAGATGATGACCTAAGGCCATGGCGTGTCTGATGTTCTCAGGGTGCGGTCAGCTGTCTGGGTGTTGGTCAGCAGGTCCGGGCTCAGGTTGTGTCAGACAGTGCATTAGTGCCCAGGTTAGACTATAATTTTGGGTACATTCGAGTGCCGTGTAGGTTTATCCTCATTTAAGCTGCCTGGGGAGCTCATTAGGCAATACATTTTTTCTAGAGGGCAGGCAGAGTGCTTCATTGTCGGTCCGGAATTGCCAAACCTGAGGGCTTCGGGGCCAGGAGAGTGAGGACGGAAGTCTGAGAACACAAGCTAGACTTCGGATTCAGGGTGAGGGCACGGCAGGTACCCCCTACAGATCTGAACCAATATCTCATGCATCTGAAGTCAGGGCGAGGATCCGACGTTGGCTCAGGTTGGAGTTCCTGTGCATGACGGCCCCTTCATGAAGGGAGCGGAATCTCGAGGCCATGGAGGTTTTCCACGTTGGGAGATGTGGGATGCCCCCTTCAAGGATTCCTTCTGCGGGACAATTGAGACCTGTTGGACAGCTCCAGGATATCCCATATGGAATGACTCCAGAGCACCGTTCCAGGATGGATGCCTGGGAAGTCCGCCTCGCCTTCCAATTGTCTCCTAGCAACAAGACAGTTTAGATCTAATGGATCTGCGGGAGCAACCGGGGTGGCTGAGTTGAAATGCACTTTCCAGAGGATGGTTCCTAACGTGTGTTTGTGTCCATGAGGGCCTTGGAATGGGGAGGTGGCACCGGGACCCTGAAGTATTCTCCTAAGCTTTGGCATAGCTCCCATGCACAAGTTTCCTTGTGGAGACAAGATTTGTTCTGATGGGTGCCTCAGGAAATCCCCTCTGCTGGTATTGGAATCCAGGCTTTTGAGGAGACATGCCTGTAAACCAAAGCAATGGATCCGATAATGGCCTCGGGTCCTGTCTGGTTCAATCTTCTTGGTATGAGTGGAGGTAGATGAGTGGAGGTAGATGCTCAGCCGGTATCAACCGCCCTTTTTTGTCCCGGGCGACCTACACTATTGGGATGGCCTCAGGGACTTTGGAGAGTTCTCCTAATTTGTACGATTTTTGACAATGGAATGGGCAGAATTCCCATGGATTGGGTGGGGGCAGTCCTAATGTGTGGCTCCAGGGGCCCCAGCCTGGAGGGAGTGTGGCCCAGGACTTTGAGGACAGAAGACTGAAAACACAAACTCAGCTTAAGTTTGGGGACGTAGGTATGGCACGCCCGATCTACAAACCATGAGAAGAGCTCTTCAGGATATGAAGAATGAGCGAGTCTGAGGAGCTTGCTCAGGCTTTTGTCTCTAGATTTTGTTTCAGCGATGGCCGTGGAATGTTGGGGAGGTCTCATGGGCCATGGACGAATCTTCCTCTCTGTGTTTTGGCTCGATCCCAATTGTTTTTCGTCAATCTGTGGGATGGGAGGACTCCTTTCAGGTTTGTTACCTCAGGTGTCCCACCGAAAGAGGAATTCCAAAGCAGAGCCCTGGGGAAGAGTGAAGGGACAACCCGAACTATGGTTAAAAATTGGGGCCTAGGGGCATGGCAAGCCCAATATGCTGTCTCTTCATATAGGCCCTGAGAGGCCTTACCTGAGGACTGGGCTCAGGCTGAGGGTCACAATGTGTGTTTGTGACCAATGCGGCCCGCAAGCATGGGCTGGGCCTCATGGGCCACGCTTGTTTCAACTACACTGAACGTTGGACAACATGCCAACCACAAGGTTTCTTGCCATGGGGAAAGAGTTCTGATTTCTGCATCATTTTCAACCCTGGGCAGTGGTTGGAGATAAGGTCTAGGTTCTGGAGCCTGAAAACCGCAGTTGGGAAGAGATGACGACCTAAGGCCATGGCGGGTCCGATGTGCTCAGTGTGCGGCCAGCTGTCTGGGTGGGACCAGGAGGTCCAGGCTCAGGCTGGGTCAGAAGGGGAAATAGTGCCCAGGTCAGCCTATATGTTTGGGGTACAGCCGAATGGCGTGCAGGTTGATCCTCATTTGGGGTTTCGGGGTAGCCCTGAGGGCAATGTTTTACTTCTGTAGGGCAGGCAGAGTGTGGCATTGTATTTCTGAATTGCCCAACTGGAGGGCTTGTGGGCCAGTAGTCTGAGGACGGAGTCTGAGAACCCAAGCTAGGCCTAGGTTTCTGGGTGAGGATATGGCAGGCACAATCTACAGACCTCAATCGAGATCCCGTGCATCTGAAGTCAGGGCAAGGATCAGACGATCGCTCAGGTTGGACTTTCTGCCCTGATGGCCCTTTCTTGAAGGGGGTTGGAACCCGAGGACATGGGGGTTTTCCCACGATGGGAGTTGTGAGAAGCTCCAAACTGCAAAGATTCTTCTGCAGGACAATTGAGACCTGTTGGTTGGCTCCAGGCCAACGATTCCGAGCAGGGTTCTAAGGATGGATGGCTGGGTAGCCCACCTCGCATTCCAATTGTCTCCAAGCAACAAGACAGGTTAGATCTGCTGGATGTGGGGGGCAACCGAGGAGGCTGAGTTGAAATGGACTCTCCTGTGGATGTGTCCTAATATGTTTTTGTGTCTATGGAGACCTTGGAATGAAGCGGTGGCCCTGGGGTCCTGAAGGGTTCTCCTAAACAGAGGCTTTGACACAGCTCCAACGTGCATGTTTCCCATGTGTAGATGAGATTTGTTCTGATGGGTGAGTCAAGAAACAGCCATATGCTGGTATTGAAATCCAGGCCTCTGAGGAGAGATGCCTGGAAACCAAAGCAATGGATCCGATTAGTGCCTAGGGGCCTGTTCGTACCTTTTTACCTCTGGGGACATCAGTCTACGGGTCTGAGTGCAGGTAGGTGCTCAGATGGGCTCAGATTGCCCCTGTTTGTCCTGGGAAGCCACAACTCTTGGGATAGCCTCAGGGACTTTGGAGGTTATCCTATTAGTAGGGTCGTGGCCATTGGAATGGGCACATACAATTCCCTTGGAGAGGGCAAGTACAGTCCTCAGGTTTGGCTCCAGGGCCCTGAGCCTGTAGGGTGTGTAGGCCAGAGCTGTTTGGACAGTTGTCTGAAAACACAAACTCGGCTTATGTTTTGGGTCATAGGTATGGCAGGACGGATCTACAGACCATGAGGAGAACACTTCGGGATATGAAAAAAGGGCGAGTGTGAGGCTCTTGCTCAAGTTTTTGTCTCTGGATATCGTGTCACTCATGGTCGTGAAATTGCCGGGTGACTTCATGGGAAATGGACGAGTCTTACTCTCTGGGAGTTCGGTCCCGTCCACAGAGTTTGGGGTCATTCTGGGGATGGAAGAAGTCCGTTTTTTTGTTGTTGTTGTCGATTTGTTTCATTTTGTTTTTCAACCTCAGATGTCCCACCAAATGAGGGATTCCAGAGTAGAGCCCTGGGGTGGGGCCACTGGACAACCAGAAATCTGGTTAAAAATTGGGGACTAGGGACATGTCAAGCCCATTATGACATCTAATGGTCCAGCCACTGAGAGGACTTACTAGAGGACAGGACTCACGCTGAGGTCACAATGCGTATTTATGCACTCGTCGCACTCAAGAATGGGCGGGGCCTCAGGGTGAATGCTGGTTTCTCCTACACTGAACGTTGGACAACATGCCAACCACAAGGTTTCTTGCCATGGGTCAGGAAGAGTTCTGATTTCTGCATCACAGTCACCCGTGGGCAGTGATTGGAGATAAGTTCTAGGTTCTGACGCCTGAAAACTGAGGTAGGGAAGAGATGATGACCTAAGGCCATGGCGGGTCTGATGTTCTCAGGGTGCGGTCAGCTGTCTGGGTGTTGGTCAGCAGGTCCGGGCTCAGGTTGTGTCAGACAGTGCATTAGTGCCCAGGTTAGACTATATAATTTGGGTACATTCGAGTGCCGTGTAGGTTTATCCTCATTTAAGCTGCCTGGGGAGCTCATTAGGCAATACATTTTTTCTAGAGGGCAGGCAGAGTGCTTCATTGTCGGTCCGGAATTGCCAAACCTGAGGGCTTCGGGGCCAGGAGAGTGAGGACGGAAGTCTGAGAACACAAGCTAGTCTTCGGATTCAGGGTAAGGGCACGGCAGGTACCCCCTGCAGATCTGAACCAATATCTCATGCATCTGAAGTCAGGGCGAGGATCCGACGTTGGCTCAGGTTGGAGTTTCTGTGCATGACGGCCCCTTCATGAAGGGAGCGGAATCTCGAGGCCATGGAGGTTTTCCACGTTGGGAGATGTGGGATGCCCCCTTCAAGGATTCCTTCTGCGGGACAATTGAGACCTGTTGGACAGCTCCAGGACATCCCATATGGAATGACTCCAGAGCACTGTTCCAGGATGGATGCCTGGGAAGTCCGCCTCGCCTTCCAATTGTCTCCTAGCAACAAGACAGTTTAGATCTAATGGATCTGCGGGAGCAACCGGGGTGGCTGAGTTGAAATGCACTTTCCAGAGGATGGGTCCTAACGTGTGTTTGTGTCCATGAGGGCCTTGGAATGGGGAGGTGGCACCGGGACCCTGAAGTATTCTCCTAAGCTTTGGCATAGCTCCCATGCACAAGTTTCCTTGTGGAGACGAGATTTGTTCTGATGGGTGCCTCAGGAAATCCCCTCTGCTGGTATTGGAATCCAGGCTTTTGAGGAGACATGCCTGTAAACCAAAGCAATGGATCCGATAATGGCCTCGGGTCCTGTCTGGTTCAATCTTCTTGGTATGAGTGGAGGTAGATGAGTGGAGGTAGATGCTCAGCCGGTATCAACCGCCCTTTAAGTCCCGGGTGACCTACACTATTGGGATGGCCTAAGGGACTTTGGAGGGTTCTCCTAATTTGTACGATTTTTGACAATGGAATGGGCAGAATTCCCATGGATTGGGTGGGGGCAGTCCTAATGTGTGGCTCCAGGGGCCCCAGCCTGGAGGGAGTGTGGCCCAGGACTTTGAGGACAGAAGACTGAAAACACAAACTCAGCTTAAGTTTGGGGACGTAGGTATGGCACGCCCGATCTACAAACCATGAGAAGAACTCTTCAGGATATGAAGAATGAGCGAGTCTGAGGAGCTTGCTCAGGCTTTTGTCTCTAGATTTTGTTTCAGCGATGGCCGTGAAATGTTGGGGAGGTCTCATGGGCCATGGACGAATCTACCTCTCTGTGTTTTGGCCCGATCCCAATTGTTTTTCGTCAATCTGTGGGATGGGAGGACTCCGTTCAGGTTTGTTACCTCAGGTGTCCCACCAAAAGAGGAATTCCAAAGCAGAGCCCTGGGGAAGAGTGAAGGGACAACCCGAACTATGGTTAAAAATTGGGGCCTAGGGGCATGGCAAGCCCAATATGCTGTCTCTTCATATAGGCCCTGAGAGGCCTTACCTGAGGACTGGGCTCAGGCTGAGGGTCACAATGTGTGTTTGTGACCAATGTGGCCCGCAAGCATGGGCTGGGCCTCATGGGCCACGCTTGTTTCAACTACACTGAATGTTGGACAACATGCCAACCACAAGGTTTCTTGCCATGGGGAAAGAGTTCTGATTTCTGCATCATTTTCAACCCTGGGCAGTGGTTGGAGATAAGGTCTAGGTTCTGGAGCCTGAAAACCGCAGTTGGGAAGAGATGACGACCTAAGGCCATGGCGGGTCCGATGTGCTCAGTGTGCGGCCAGCTGTCTGGGTGGGACCAGGAGGTCCAGGCTCAGGCTGGGTCAGAAGGGGAAATAGTGCCCAGGTCAGCCTATATGTTTGGGGTACAGCCGAATGGCGTGCAGGTTGATCCTCATTTGGGGTTTCGGGGTAGCCCTGAGGGCAATGTTTTACTTCTGTAGGGCAGGCAGAGTGTGGCATTGTATTTCTGGATTGCCCAACTGGAGGGCTTGTGGGCCAGTAGTCTGAGGACGGAGTCTGAGAGCCCAAGCTAGGCCTAGGTTTCTGGGTGAGGATATGGCAGGCACAATCTACAGACCTCAATCGAGATCTCGTGCATCTGAAGTCAGGGCAAGGATCAGACGATCGCTCAGGTTGGACTTTCTGCCCTGATGGCCCTTTCTTGAAGGGGGTTGGAACCCGAGGACATGGGGGTTTTCCCACGATGGGAGTTGTGAGAAGCTCCAAACTGCAAAGATTCTTCTGCAGGACAATTGAGACCTGTTGGTTGGATCCAGGCCAACGATTCCGAGCAGGGTTCTAAGGATGGATGGCTGGGTAGCCCACCTCGCATTCCAATTGTCTCCAAGCAACAAGACAGGTTAGATCTGCTGGATGTGGGGGGCAACCGAGGAGGCTGAGTTGAAATGGACTCTCCTGTGGATGTGTCCTAATATGTTTTTGTGTCTATGGAGACCTTGGAATGAAGCGGTGGCCCTGGGCCCTGAAGGGTTCTCCTAAACAGAGGCTTTGACACAGCTCCAACGTGCATGTTTCCCATGTGTAGATGAGATTTGTTCTGATGGGTGAGTCAAGAAACAGCCATATGCTGGTACTGAAATCCAGGCCTCTGAGGAGAGATGCTTGGAAACCAAAGCAATGGATCCGATTAGTGCCTAGGGGCCTGTTCGTTCCTTTTTACCTCTGGGGACATCAGTCTACGGGTCTGAGTGCAGGTAGGTGCTCAGATGGGCTCAGATTGCCCCTGTTTGTCCAGGGAATCCACAACTCTTGGGATGGCCTCAGGGACTTTGGAGGTTATCCTATTAGTAGGGTCGTGGCCATTGGAATGGGCACATACAATTCCCTTGGAGAGGGCAAGTACAGTCCTCAGGTTTGGCTCCAGGGCCCTGAGCCTGTAGGGTGTGTAGGCCAGAGCTGTTTGGACAGTTGTCTGAAAACACAAACTCGGCTTATGTTTTGGGTCATAGGTATGGCAGGACTGATCTACAGACCATGAGGAGAACACTTCGGGATATGAAAAAAGGGCGAGTGTGAGGCTCTTGCTCAAGTTTTTGTCTCTGGATATCGTGTCACTCATGGTCGTGAAATTGCCGGGTGACTTCATGGGAAATGGACGAGTCTTACTCTCTGGGGGTTCGGTCCCGTCCACAGAGTTTGGGGTCATTCTGGGGATGGAAGAAGTCCGTTTTTTTGTTGTTGTTGTCGATTTGTTTCATTTTGTTTTTCAACCTCAGATGTCCCACCAAATGAGGGATTCCAGAGTAGAGCCCTGGGGTGGGGCGACTGGACAACCAGAAATCTGGTTAAAAATTGGGGACTAGGGACATGTCAAGCCCATTATGACATCTAATGGTCCAGCCACTGAGAGGACTTACTAGAGGACAGGACTCACGCTGAGGTCACAATGCGTGTTTATGCACTCGTCACACTCAAGAATGGGCGGGGCCTCAGGGTGAATGCTGGTTTCTCCTACACTGAACGTTGGACAACATGCCAACCACAAGGTTTCTTGCCATGGGTCAGGAAGAGTTCTGATTTCTGCATCACAGTCACCCGTGGGCAGTGATTGGAGATAAGGTCTAGTTTCTGAAGCCTGAAAACTGAGGTAGGGAAGAGATGATGACCTAAGGCCATGGCGTGTCTGATGTGCTCAGCGTGCGGTCAGCTGTCTGGGTGTTGGTCAGCAGATCCGGGCTCAGGTTGTGTCAGACAGTGCATTAGTGCCCAGGTTAGACTATATAATTTGGGTACATTCGAGTGCCGTGTAGGTTTATCTTCATTTAAGCTGCCTGGGCAGCTCATTAGGCAATATATTTTTTCTAGAGGGCAGGCAGAGTGCTTCATTGTCGGTCCGGAATTGCCAAACATGAGGGCTTCAGGGCCAGGAGAGTGAGGACGGAAGTCTGAGAACACAAGCTAGACTTCGGATTCAGGGTGAGGGCACGGCAGGTACCCCCTACAGATCTGAACCAATATCTCATGCATCTGAAGTCAGGGCGAGGATCCGACGTTGGCTCAGGTTGGAGTTTCTGTGCATGACGGCCCCTTCATGAAGGGAGCGGAATCTCGAGGCCATGGAGGTTTTCCACGTTGGGAGATGTGGGATGCCCCCTTCAAGGATTCCTTCTGCGGGACAATTGAGACCTGTTGGACAGCTCCAGGACATCCCATATGGAATGACTCCAGAGCACCGTTCCAGGATGGATGCCTGGGAAGTCCGCCTCGCCTTCCAATTGTCTCCTAGCAACAAGACAGTTTAGATCTAATGGATCTGCGGGAGCAAACGGGGTGGCTGAGTTGAAATGCACTTTCCAGAGGATGGTTCCTAACGTGTGTTTGTGTCCATGAGGGCCTTGGAATGGGGAGGTGGCACCGGGACCCTGAAGTATTCTCCTAAGCTTTGGCATAGCTCCCATGCACAAGTTTCCTTGTGGAGACAAGATTTGTTCTGATGGGTGCCTCAGGAAATCCCCTCTGCTGGTATTGGAATCCAGGCTTTTGAGGAGACATGCCTGTAAACCAAAGCAATGGATCCGATAATGGCCTCGGGTCCTGTCTGGTTCAATCTTCTTGGTATGAGTGGAGGTAGATGAGTGGAGGTAGATGCTCAGCCGGTATCAACCGCCCTTTATATCCCGGGTGACCTACACTATTGGGAAGGCCTCAGGGACTTTGGAGGGTTCTCCTAATTTGTACGATTTTTGACAATGGAATGGGCAGAATTCCCATGGATTGGGTGGGGGCAGTCCTAATGTGTGGCTCCAGGGGCCCCAGCCTGGAGGGAGTGTGGCCCAGGACTTTGAGGACAGAAGACTGAAAACACAAACTCAGCTTAAGTTTGGGGACGTAGGTATGGCACGCCCGATCTACAAACCATGAGAAGAACTCTTCAGGATATGAAGAATGAGCGAGTCTGAGGCGCTTGCTCAGGCTTTTGTCTCTGGATTTTGTTTCAGCGATGGCCGTGGAATGTTGGGGATGTCTCATGGGCCATGGCCGAATCTTCCTCTCTGTGGATTTGGCCCGATCCCAATTGTTTTTCGTCAATCTGTGGGATGGGAGGACTCCTTTCAGGTTTGTTACCTCAGGTGTCCCACCGAAAGAGGAATTCCAAAGCAGAGCCCTGGGGAAGAGTGAAGGGACAACCCGAACTATGGTTAAAAATTGGGGCCTAGGGGCATGGCAAGCCCAATATGCTGTCTCTTCATATAGGCCCTGAGAGGCCTTACCTGAGGACTGGGCTCAGGCTGAGGGTCACAATGTGTGTTTGTGACCAATGTGGCCCGCAAGCATGGGCTGGGCCTCATGGGCCACGCTTGTTTCAACTACACTGAACGTTGGACAACATGCCAACCACAAGGTTTCTTGCCATGGGGAAAGAGTTCTGATTTCTGCATCATTTTCAACCCTGGGCAGTGGTTGGAGATAAGGTCTAGGTTCTGGAGCCTGAAAACCGCAGTTGGGAAGAGATGACGACCTAAGGCCATGGCGGGTCCGATGTGCTCAGTGTGCGGCCAGCTGTCTGGGTGGGACCAGGAGGTCCAGGCTCAGGCTGGGTCAGAAGGGGAAATAGTGCCCAGGTCAGCCTATATGTTTGGGGTACAGCCGAATGGCGTGCAGGTTGATCCTCATTTGGGGTTTCGGGGTAGCCCTGAGGGCAATGTTTTACTTCTGTAGGGCAGGCAGAGTGTGGCATTGTATTTCTGAATTGCCCAACTGGAGGGCTTGTGGGCCAGTAGTCTGAGGACGGAGTCTGAGAACCCAAGCTAGGCCTAGGTTTCTGGGTGAGGATATGGCAGGCACAATCTACAGACCTCAATCGAGATCCCGTGCATCTGAAGTCAAGGCAAGGATCAGACGATCGCTCAGGTTGGACTTTCTGCCCTGATGGCCCTTTCTTGAAGGGGGTTGGAACCCGAGGACATGGGGGTTTTCCCACGATGGGAGTTGTGAGAAGCTCCAAACTGCAAAGATTCTTCTGCAGGACAATTGAGACCTGTTGGTTGGCTCCAGGCCAACGATTCCGAGCAGGGTTCTAAGGATGGATGGCTGGGTAGCCCACCTCGCATTCCAATTGTCTCCAAGCAACAAGACAGGTTAGATCTGCTGGATGTGGGGGGCAACCGAGGAGGCTGAGTTGAAATGGACTCTCCTGTGGATGTGTCCTAATATGTTTTTGTGTCTATGGAGACCTTGGAATGAAGCGGTGGCCCTGGGGCCCTGAAGGGTTCTCCTAAACAGAGGCTTTGACACAGCTCCAACGTGCATGTTTCCCATGTGTAGATGAGATTTGTTCTGATGGGTGAGTCAAGAAACAGCCATATGCTGGTATTGAAATCCAGGCCTCTGAGGAGAGATGCCTGGAAACCAAAGCAATGGATCTGATTAGTGCCTAGGGGCCTGTTCGTTCCTTTTTACCTCTGGGGACATCAGTCTACGGGTCTGAGTGCAGGTAGGTGCTCAGATGGGCTCAGATTGCCCCTGTTTGTCCTGGGAAGCCACAAATCTTGGGATAGCCTCAGGGACTTTGGAGGTTATCCTATTAGTAGGGTCGTGGCCATTGGAATGGGCACATACAATTCCCTTGGAGAGGGCAAGTACAGTCCTCAGGTTTGGCTCCAGGGCCCTGAGCCTGTAGGGTGTGTAGGCCAGAGCTGTTTGGACAGTTGTCTGAAAACACAAACTCGGCTTATGTTTTGGGTCATAGGTATGGCAGGACTGATCTACAGACCATGAGGAGAACACTTCGGGATATGAAAAAAGGGCGAGTGTGAGGCTCTTGCTCAAGTTTTTGTCTCTGGATATCGTGTCACTCATGGTCGTGAAATTGCCGGGTGACTTCATGGGAAATGGACGAGTCTTACTCTCTGGGAGTTCGGTCCCGTCCACAGAGTTTGGGGTCATTCTGGGGATGGAAGAAGTCCGTTTTTTTGTTGTTGTTGTCGATTTGTTTCATTTTGTTTTTCAACCTCAGATGTCCCACCAAATGAGGGATTCCAGAGTAGAGCCCTGGGGTGGGGCGACTGGACAACCAGAAATCTGGTTAAAAATTGGGGACTAGGGACATGTCAAGCCAATTATGACATCTAATGGTCCAGCCACTGAGAGGACTTACTAGAGGACAGGACTCACGCTGAGGTCACAATGCATATTTATGCACTCGTCGCACTCAAGAATGGGCGGGGCCTCAGGGTGAATGCTGGTTTCTCCTACACTGAACGTTGGACAACATGCCAACCACAAGGTTTCTTGCCATGGGTCAGGAAGAGTTCTGATTTCTGCATCACAGTCACCCGTGGGCAGTGATTGGAGATAAGGTCTAGGTTCTGAAGCCTGAAAACTGATGTAGGGAAGAGATGATGACCTAAGGCCATGGCGGGTCTGATGTTCTCAGGGTGCGGTCAGCTGTCTGGGTGTTGGTCAGCAGGTCCGGGCTCAGGTTGTGTCAGACAGTGCATTAGTGCCCAGGTTAGACTATATAATTTGGGTACATTCGAGTGCCGTGTAGGTTTATCCTCATTTAAGCTGCCTGGGGAGCTCATTAGGCAATACATTTTTTCTAGAGGGCAGGCAGAGTGCTTCATTGTCGGTCCGGAATTGCCAAACCTGAGGGCTTCGGGGCCAGGAGAGTGAGGACGGAAGTCTGAGAACACAAGCTAGTCTTCGGATTCAGGGTAAGGGCACGGCAGGTACCCCCTGCAGATCTGAACCAATATCTCATGCATCTGAAGTCAGGGCGAGGATCCGACGTTGGCTCAGGTTGGAGTTTCTGTGCATGACGGCCCCTTCATGAAGGGAGCGGAATCTCGAGGCCATGGAGGTTTTCCACGTTGGGAGATGTGGGATGCCCCCTTCAAGGATTCCTTCTGCGGGACAATTGAGACCTGTTGGACAGCTCCAGGACATCCCATATGGAATGACTCCAGAGCACTGTTCCAGGATGGATGCCTGGGAAGTCCGCCTCGCCTTCCAATTGTCTCCTAGCAACAAGACAGTTTAGATCTAATGGATCTGCGGGAGCAACCGGGGTGGCTGAGTTGAAATGCACTTTCCAGAGGATGGGTCCTAACGTGTGTTTGTGTCCATGAGGGCCTTGGAATGGGGAGGTGGCACCGGGACCCTGAAGTATTCTCCTAAGCTTTGGCATAGCTCCCATGCAAAAGATTCCTTGTGGAGACGAGATTTGTTCTGATGGGTGCCTCAGGAAATCCCCTCTGCTGGTATTGGAATCCAGGCTTTTGAGGAGACATGCCTGTAAACCAAAGCAATGGATCCGATAATGGCCTCGGGTCCTGTCTGGTTCAATCTTCTTGGTATGAGTGGAGGTAGATGAGTGGAGGTAGATGCTCAGCCGGTATCAACCGCCCTTTATGTCCCGGGTGACCTACACTATTGGGATGGCCTAAGGGACTTTGGAGGGTTCTCCTAATTTGTACGATTTTTGACAATGGAATGGGCAGAATTCCCATGGATTGGGTGGGGGCAGTCCTAATGTGTGGCTCCAGGGGCCCCAGCCTGGAGGGAGTGTGGCCCAGGACTTTGAGGACAGAAGACTGAAAACACAAACTCAGTTTAAGTTTGGGGACGTAGGTATGGCACGCCCGATCTACAAACCATGAGAAGAACTCTTCAGGATATGAAAAATGAGCGAGTCTGAGGAGCTTGCTCAGGCTTTTGTCTCTAGATTTTGTTTCAGTGATGGCCGTGAAATGTTGGGGAGGTCTCATGGGCCATGGACGAATCTTCCTCTCTGTGTTTTGGCCCGATCCCAATTGTTTTTCGTCAATCTGTGGGATGGGAGGACTCCGTTCAGGTTTGTTACCTCAGGTGTCCCACCAAAAGAGGAATTCCAAAGCAGAGCCCTGGGGAAGAGTGAAGGGACAACCCGAACTATGGTTAAAAATTGGGGCCTAGGGGCATGGCAAGCCCAATATGCTGTCTCTTCATATAGGCCCTGAGAGGCCTTACCTGAGGACTGGGCTCAGGCTGAGGGTCACAATGTGTGTTTGTGACCAATGTGGCCCGCAAGCATGGGCTGGGCCTCATGGGCCACGCTTGTTTCAACTACACTGAATGTTGGACAACATGCCAACCACAAGGTTTCTTGCCATGGGGAAAGAGTTCTGATTTCTGCATCATTTTCAACCCTGGGCAGTGGTTGGAGATAAGGTCTAGGTTCTGGAGCCTGAAAACCGCAGTTGGGAAGAGATGACGACCTAAGGCCATGGCGGGTCCGATGTGCTCAGTGTGCGGCCAGCTGTCTGGGTGGGACCAGGAGGTCCAGGCTCAGGCTGGGTCAGAAGGGGAAATAGTGCCCAGGTCAGCCTATATGTTTGGGGTACAGCCGAATGGCGTGCAGGTTGATCCTCATTTGGGGTTTCGGGGTAGCCCTGAGGGCAATGTTTTACTTCTGTAGGGCAGGCAGAGTGTGGCATTGTAGTTCTGGATTGCCCAACTGGAGGGCTTGTGGGCCAGTAGTCTGAGGACGGAGTCTGAGAACCCAAGCTAGGCCTAGGTTTCTGGGTGAGGATATGGCAGGCACAATCTACAGACCTCAATCGAGATCTCGTGCATCTGAAGTCAGGGCAAGGATCAGACGATCGCTCAGGTTGGACTTTCTGCCCTGATGGCCCTTTCTTGAAGGGGGTTGGAACCCGAGGACATGGGGGTTTTCCCACGATGGGAGTTGTGAGAAGCTCCAAACTGCAAAGATTCTTCTGCAGGACAATTGAGACCTGTTGGTTGGATCCAGGCCAACGATTCCGAGCAGGGTTCTAAGGATGGATGGCTGGGTAGCCCACCTCGCATTCCAATTGTCTCCAAGCAACAAGACAGGTTAGATCTGCTGGATGTGGGGGGCAACCGAGGAGGCTGAGTTGAAATGGACTCTCCTGTGGATGTGTCCTAATATGTTTTTGTGTCTATGGAGACCTTGGAATGAAGCGGTGGCCCTGGGCCCTGAAGGGTTCTCCTAAACAGAGGCTTTGACACAGCTCCAACGTGCATGTTTCCCATGTGTAGATGAGATTTGTTCTGATGGGTGAGTCAAGAAACAGCCATATGCTGGTACTGAAATCCAGGCCTCTGAGGAGAGATGCCTGGAAACCAAAGCAATGGATCCGATTAGTGCCTAGGGGCCTGTTCGTTCCTTTTTACCTCTGGGGACATCAGTCTACGGGTCTGAGTGCAGGTAGGTGCTCAGATGGGCTCAGATTGCCCCTGTTTTTCCAGGGAATCCACAACTCTTGGGATGGCCTCAGGGACTTTGGAGGTTATCCTATTAGTAGGGTCGTGGCCATTGGAATGGGCACATACAATTCCCTTGGAGAGGGCAAGTACAGTCCTCAGGTTTGGCTCCAGGGCCCTGAGCCTGTAGGGTGTGTAGGCCAGAGCTGTTTGGACAGTTGTCTGAAAACACAAACTCGGCTTATGTTTTGGGTCATAGGTATGGCAGGACTGATCTACAGACCATGAGGAGAACACTTCGGGATATGAAAAAAGGGCGAGTGTGAGGCTCTTGCTCAAGTTTTTGTCTCTGGATATCGTGTCACTCATGGTCGTGAAATTGCCGGGTGACTTCATGGGAAATGGACGAGTCTTACTCTCTGGGGGTTCGGTCCCGTCCACAGAGTTTGGGGTCATTCTGGGGATGGAAGAAGTCCGTTTTTTTGTTGTTGTTGTCGATTTGTTTCATTTTGTTTTTCAACCTCAGATGTCCCACCAAATGAGGGATTCCAGAGTAGAGCCCTGGGGTGGGGCGACTGGACAACCAGAAATCTGGTTAAAAATTGGGGACTAGGGACATGTCAAGCCCATTATGACATCTAATGGTCCAGCCACTGAGAGGACTTACTAGAGGACAGGACTCACGCTGAGGTCACAATGCGTGTTTATGCACTCGTCACACTCAAGAATGGGCGGGGCCTCAGGGTGAATGCTGGTTTCTCCTACACTGAACGTTGGACAACATGCCAACCACAAGGTTTCTTGCCATGGGTCAGGAAGAGTTCTGATTTCTGCATCACAGTCACCCGTGGGCAGTGATTGGAGATAAGGTCTAGGTTCTGAAGCCTGAAAACTGAGGTAGGGAAGAGATGATGACCTAAGGCCATGGCGTGTCTGATGTGCTCAGCGTGCGGTCAGCTGTCTGGGTGTTGGTCAGCAGATCCGGGCTCAGGTTGTGTCAGACAGTGCATTAGTGCCCAGGTTAGACTATATAATTTGGGTACATTCGAGTGCCGTGTAGGTTTATCTTCATTTAAGCTGCCTGGGCAGCTCATTAGGCAATATATTTTTTCTAGAGGACAGGCAGAGTGCTTCATTGTCGGTCCGGAATTGCCAAACATGAGGGCTTCAGGGCCAGGAGAGTGAGGACGTAAGTCTGAGAACACAAGCTAGACTTCGGATTCAGGGTGAGGGCACGGCAGGTACCCCCTACAGATCTGAACCAATATCTCATGCATCTGAAGTCAGGGCGAGGATCCGACGTTGGCTCAGGTTGGAGTTTCTGTGCATGACGGCCCCTTCATGAAGGGAGCGGAATCTCGAGGCCATGGAGGTTTTCCACGTTGGGAGATGTGGGATGCCCCCTTCAAGGATTCCTTCTGCGGGACAATTGAGACCTGTTGGACAGCTCCAGGACATCCCATATGGAATGACTCCAGAGCACCGTTCCAGGATGGATGCCTGGGAAGTCCGCCTCGCCTTCCAATTGTCTCCTAGCAACAAGACAGTTTAGATCTAATGGATCTGCGGGAGCAACCGGGGTGGCTGAGTTGAAATGCACTTTCCAGAGGATGGTTCCTAACGTGTGTTTGTGTCCATGAGGGCCTTGGAATGGGGAGGTGGCACCGGGACCCTGAAGTATTCTCCTAAGCTTTGGCATAGCTCCCATGCACAAGTTTCCTTGTGGAGACAAGATTTGTTCTGATGGGTGCCTCAGGAAATCCCCTCTGCTGGTATTGGAATCCAGGCTTTTGAGGAGACATGCCTGTAAACCAAAGCAATGGATCCGATAATGGCCTCGGGTCCTGTCTGGTTCAATCTTCTTGGTATGAGTGGAGGTAGATGAGTGGAGGTAGATGCTCAGCCGGTATCAACCGCCCTTTATATCCCGGGTGACCTACACTATTGGGAAGGCCTCAGGGACTTTGGAGGGTTCTACTAATTTGTACGATTTTTGACAATGGAATGGGCAGAATTCCCATGGATTGGGTGGGGGCAGTCCTAATGTGTGGCTCCAGGGGCCCCAGCCGGGAGGGAGTGTGGCCCAGGACTTTGAGGACAGAAGACTGAAAACACAAACTCAGCTTAAGTTTGGGGACGTAGGTATGGCACGCCCGATCTACAAACCATGAGAAGAACTCTTCAGGATATGAAGAATGAGCGAGTCTGAGGCGCTTGCTCAGGCTTTTGTCTCTGGATTTTGTTTCAGCGATAGCCGTGGAATGTTGGGGAGGTCTCATGGGCCATGGCCGAATCTTCCTCTCTGTGGATTTGGCCCGATCCCAATTGTTTTTCGTCAATCTGTGGGATGGGAGGACTCCTTTCAGGTTTGTTACCTCAGGTGTCCCACCAAAAGAGGAATTCCAAAGCAGAGCCCTGGGGAAGAGTGAAGGGACAACCCGAACTACGGTTAAAAATTGGGGCCTAGGGGCATGGCAAGCCCAATATGCTGTCTCTTCATATAGGCCCTGAGAAGCCTTACCTGAGGACTGGGCACAGGCTGAGGGTCACAATGTGTGTTTGTGACCAATGTGGCCCGCAAGCATGGGCTGGGCCTCATGGGCCACGCTTGTTTCAACTACACTGAACGTTGGACAACATGCCAACCACAAGGTTTCTTGCCATGGGGAAAGAGTTCTGATTTCTGCATCATTTTGAACCCTGGGCAGTGGTTGGAGATAAGGTCTAGGTTCTGGAGCCTGAAAACCGCAGTTGGGAAGAGATGACGACCTAAGGCCATGGCGGGTCCGATGTGCTCAGTGTGCGGCCAGCTGTCTGGGTCGGACCAGGAGGTCCAGGCTCAGGCTGGGTCAGAAGGGGAAATAGTGCCCAGGTCAGCCTATATGTTTGGGGTACAGCCGAATGGCGTGCAGGTTGATCCTCATTTGGGGTTTCGGGGTAGCCCTGAGGGCAATGTTTTACTTCTGTAGGGCAGGCAGAGTGTGGCATTGTATTTCTGGATTGCCCAACTGGAGGGCTTGTGGGCCAGTAGTCTGAGGACGGAGTCTGAGAACCCAAGCTAGGCCTAGGTTTCTGGGTGAGGATATGGCAGGCACAATCTACAGACCTCAATCGAGATCCCGTGCATCTGAAGTCAGGGCAAGGATCAGACGATCGCTCAGGTTGGACTTTCTGCCCTGATGGCCCTTTCTTGAAGGGGGTTGGAACCCGAGGACATGGGGGTTTTCCCACGATGGGAGTTGTGAGAAGCTCCAAACTGCAAAGATTCTTCTGCAGGACAATTGAGACCTGTTGGTTGGCTCCAGGCCAACGATTCCGAGCAGGGTTCTAAGGATGGATGGCTGGGTAGCCCACCTCGCATTCCAATTGTCTCCAAGCAACAAGACAGGTTAGATCTGCTGGATGTGGGGGGCAACCGAGGAGGCTGAGTTGAAATGGACTCTCCTGTGGATGTGTCCTAATATGTTTTTGTGTCTATGGAGACCTTGGAATGAAGCGGTGGCCCTGGGGTCCTGAAGGGTTCTCCTAAACAGAGGCTTTGACACAGCTGCAACGTGCATGTTTCCCATGTGTAGATGAGATTTGTTCTGATGGGTGAGTCAAGAAACAGCCATATGCTGGTATTGAAATCCAGGCCTCTGAGGAGAGATGCCTGGAAACCAAAGCAATGGATCCGATTAGTGCCTAGGGGCCTGTTCGTTCCTTTTTACCTCTGGGGACATCAGTCTACGGGTCTGAGTGCAGGTAGGTGCTCAGATGGGCTCAGATTGCCCCTGTTTGTCCTGGGAAGCCACAAATCTTGGGATAGCCTCAGGGACTTTGGAGGTTATCCTATTAGTAGGGTCGTGGCCATTGGAATGGGCACATACAATTCCCTTGGAGAGGGCAAGTACAGTCCTCAGGTTTGGCTCCAGGGCCCTGAGCCTGTAGGGTGTGTAGGCCAGAGCTGTTTGGACAGTTGTCTGAAAACACAAACTCGGCTTATGTTTTGGGTCATAGGTATGGCAGGACTGATCTACAGACCATGAGGAGAACACTTCGGGATATGAAAAAAGGGCGAGTGTGAGGCTCTTGCTCAAGTTTTTGTCTCTGGATATCGTGTCACTCATGGTCGTGAAATTGCCGGGTGACTTCATGGGAAATGGACGAGTCTTACTCTCTGGGAGTTCGGTCCCGTCCACAGAGTTTGGGGTCATTCTGGGGATGGAAGAAGTCCGTTTTTTTGTTGTTGTTGTCGATTTGTTTCATTTTGTTTTTCAACCTCAGATGTCCCACCAAATGAGGGATTCCAGAGTAGAGCCCTGGGGTGGGGCGACTGGACAACCAGAAATCTGGTTAAAAATTGGGGACTAAAGACATGTCAAGCCCATTATGACATCTAATGGTCCAGCCACTGAGAGGACTTACTAGAGGACAGGACACACGCTGAGGTCACAATGCGTATTTATGCACTCGTCGCACTCAAGAATGGGCGGGGCCTCAGGGTGAATGCTGGTTTCTCCTACACTGAACGTTGGACAACATGCCAACCACAAGGTTTCTTGCCATGGGTCAGGAAGAGTTCTGATTTCTGCATCACAGTCACCCGTGGGCAGTGATTGGAGATAAGGTCTAGGTTCTGAAGCCTGAAAACTGAGGTAGGGAAGAGATGATGACCTAAGGCCATGGCGGGTCTGATGTTCTCAGGGTGCGGTCAGCTCTCTGGGTGTTGGTCAGCAGGTCCGGGCTCAGGTTGTGTCAGACAGTGCATTAGTGCCCAGGTTAGACTATATAATTTGGGTACATTCGAGTGCCGTGTAGGTTTATCCTCATTTAAGCTGCCTGGGGAGCTCATTAGGCAATACATTTTTTCTAGAGGGCAGGCAGAGTACTTCATTGTCGGTCCGGAATTGCCAAACCTGAGGGCTTCGGGTCCAGGAGAGTGAGGACGGAAGTCTGAGAACACAAGCTAGTCTTCGGATTCAGGGTAAGGGCACGGCAGGTACCCCCTGCAGATCTGAACCAATATCTCATGCATCTGAAGTCAGGGCGAGGATCCGACGTTGGCTCAGGTTGGAGTTTCTGTGCATGACGGCCCCTTCATGAAGGGAGCGGAATCTCGAGGCCATGGAGGTTTTCCACGTTGGGAGATGTGGGATGCCCCCTTCAAGGATTCCTTCTGCGGGACAATTGAGACCTGTTGGACAGCTCCAGGACATCCCATATGGAATGACTCCAGAGCACTGTTCCAGGATGGATGCCTGGGAAGTCCGCCTCGCCTTCCAATTGTCTCCTAGCAACAAGACAGTTTAGATCTAATGGATCTGCGGGAGCAACCGGGGTGGCTGAGTTGAAATGCACTTTCCAGAGGATGGGTCCTAACGTGTGTTTGTGTCCATGAGGGCCTTGGAATGGGGAGGTGGCACCGGGACCCTGAAGTATTCTCCTAAGCTTTGGCATAGTCCCATGCAAAAGATTCCTTGTGGAGACGAGATTTGTTCTGATGGGTGCCTCAGGAAATCCCCTCTGCTGTTATTGGAATCCAGGCTTTTGAGGAGACATGCCTGTACCAAAGCAATGGATCCGATAATGGCCTCGGGTCCTGTCTGGTTCAATCTTCTTGGTATGAGTGGAGGTAGATGAGTGGAGGTAGATGCTCAGCCGGTATCAACCGCCCTTTATGTCCCGGGTGACCTACACTATTGGGATGGCCTAAGGGACTTTGGAGGGTTGTCCTAATTTGTACGATTTTTGACAATGGAATGGGCAGAATTCCCATGGATTGGGTGGGGGCAGTCCTAATGTGTGGCTCCAGGGGCCCCAGCCTGGAGGGAGTGTGGCCCAGTACTTTGAGGACAGAAGACTGAAAACACAAACTCAGCTTAAGTTTGGGGACGTAGGTATGGCACGCCCGATCTACAAACCATGAGAAGAACTCTTCAGGATATGAAGAATGAGCGAGTCTGAGGCGCTTGCTCAGGCTTTTGTCTCTGGATTTTGTTTCAGCGATGGCCGTGGAATGTTGGGGATGTCTCATGGGCCATGGACGAATCTTCCTCTCTGTGGATGTGGCCTGATCCCAATTGTTTTTCGTCAATCTGTGGGATGGGAGGACTCCTTTCAGGTTTGTTACCTCAGGTGTCCCACCGAAAGAGGAATTCCAAAGCAGAGCCCTGGGGAAGAGTGAAGGGACAACCCGAACTATGGATAAAAATTGGGGCCTAGGGGCATGGCAAGCCCAATATGCTGTCTCTTCATATAGGCCCTGAGAGGCCTTACCTGAGGACTGGGCTCAGGCTGAGGGTCACAATGTGTGTTTGTGACCAATGTGGCCCGCAAGCATGGGCTGGGCCTCATGGGCCACGCTTGTTTCAACTACACTGAATGTTGGACAACATGCCAACCACAAGGTTTCTTGCCATGGGGAAAGAGTTCTGATTTCTGCATCATTTTCAACCCTGGGCAGTGGTTGGAGATAAGGTCTAGGTTCTGGAGCCTGAAAACCGCAGTTGGGAAGAGATGACGACCTAAGGCCATGGCGGGTCCGATGTGCTCAGTGTGCGGCCAGCTGTCTGGGTGGGACCAGGAGGTCCAGGCTCAGGCTGGGTCAGAAGGGGAAATAGTGCCCAGGTCAGCCTATATGTTTGGGGTACAGCCGAATGGCGTGCAGGTTGATCCTCATTTGGGGTTTCGGGGTAGCCCTGAGGGCAATGTTTTACTTCTGTAGGGCAGGCAGAGTGCGGCATTGTAGTTCTGGATTGCCCAACTGGAGGGCTTGTGGGCCAGTAGTCTGAGGACGGAGTCTGAGAGCCCAAGCTAGGCCTAGGTTTCTGGGTGAGGATATGGCAGGCACAATCCACAGACCTCAATCCAGATCCCGTGCATCTGAAGTCAGGGCAAGGATCAGACGATCGCTCAGGTTGGACTTTCTGCCCTGATGGCCCTTTCTTGAAGGGGGTTGGATCACGAGGACATGGGGGTTTTCCCACGATGGGAGTTGTGAGAAGCTCCAAACTGCAACGATTCTTCTGCAGGACAATTGAGACCTGTTGGTTGGCTCCAGGCCAACGATTCCGAGCAGGGTTCTAAGGATGGATGGCTGGGTAGCCCACCTCGCATTCCAATTGTCTCCAAGCAACAAGACATGTTAGATCTGCTGGATGTGGGGGGCAACCGAGGAGGCTGAGTTGAAATGGACTCCCCTGTGGATGTGTCCTAATATGTTTTTGTGTCTATGGAGACCTTGGAATGAAGCGGTGGCCCTGGGGCCCTGAAGGGTTCTCCTAAACAGAGGCTTTGACACAGCTCCAACGTGCATGTTTCCCATGTGTAGATGAGATTAGTTCTGATGGGTTAGTCAAGAAACAACCATATGCTGGTATTGAAATCCAGGCCTCTGAGGAGAGATGCCTGGAAACCAAAGCAATGGTTCCGATTAGTGCCTAGGGGCCTGTTCGTTCCTTTTACCTCTGGGGACATCAGTCTACGGGTCTGAGTGCAGGTAGGTGCTCAGATGGGCTCAGATTGCCCCTGTTTGTCCTGGGAAGCCATAACTCTTGGGATGGCCTCAGGGACTTTGGAGGTTATCCTATTAGTAGGGTTGTGGCCATTGGAATGGGCACATACAATTCCCTTGGAGAGGGCAAGTACAGTCCTCAGGTTTGGCTCCAGGGCCCTGAGCCTGTAGGGTGTGTAGGCCAGAGCTGTTTGGACAGTTGTCTGAAAACACAAACTCGGCTTATGTTTTGGGTCATAGGTATGGCAGGACTGATCTACAGACCATGAGGAGAACACTTCGGGATATGAAAAAAGGGCGAGTGTGAGGCTCTTGCTCAAGTTTTTGTCTCTGGATATCGTGTCACTCATGGTCGTGAAATTGCCGGGTGACTTCATGGGAAATGGACGAGTCTTACTCTCTGGGGGTTCGGTCCCCTCCAAAGAGTTTGCGGTCATTCTGGGGATGGAAGAAGTCCGTTTTTTTGTTGTTGTTGTCGATTTGTTTCATTTTGTTTTTCAACCTCAGATGTCCCACCAAATGAGGGATTCCAGAGTAGAGCCCTGGGGTGGGGCGACTGGACAACCAGAAATCTGGTTAAAAATTGGGGACTAGGGACATGTCAAGCCCATTATGACATCTAATGGTCCAGCCACTGAAAGGACTTACTAGAGGACAGGACTCACGCTGAGGTCACAATGCGTGTTTATGCACTCGTCGCACTCAAGAATGGGCGGGGCCTCAGGGTGAATGCTGGTTTCTCCTACACTGAACGTTGGACAACATGCCAACCACAAGGTTTCTTGCCATGGGTCAGGAAGAGTTCTGATTTCTGCATCACAGTCACCCGTGGGCAGTGATTGGAGATAAGGTCTAGGTTCTGAAGCCTGAAAACTGAGGTAGGGAAGAGATGATGACCTAAGGCCATGGCGGGTCTGATGTTCTCAGGGTGCGGTCAGCTGTCTGGGTGTTGGTCAGCAGGTCCGGGCTCAGGTTGTGTCAGACAGTGCATTAGTGCCCAGGTTAGACTATATAATTTGGGTACATTCGAGTGCCGTGTAGGTTTATCCTCATTTAAGCTGCCTGGGGAGCTCATTAGGCAATACATTTTTTCTAGAGGGCAGGCAGAGTGCTTCATTGTCGGTCCGGAATTGCCAAACCTGAGGGCTTCGGGGCCAGGAGAGTGAGGACGGAAGTCTGAGAACACAAGCTAGTCTTCGGATTCAGGGTAAGGGCACGGCAGGTACCCCCTGCAGATCTGAACCAATATCTCATGCATCTGAAGTCAGGGCGAGGATCCGACGTTGGCTCAGGTTGGAGTTTCTGTGCATGACGGCCCCTTCATGAAGGGAGCGGAATCTCGAGGCCATGGAGGTTTTCCACGTTGGGAGATGTGGGATGCCCCCTTCAAGGATTCCTTCTGCGGGACAATTGAGACCTGTTGGACAGCTCCAGGACATCCCATATGGAATGACTCCAGAGCACTGTTCCAGGATGGATGCCTGGGAAGTCCGCCTCGCCTTCCAATTGTCTCCTAGCAACAAGACAGTTTAGATCTAATGGATCTGCGGGAGCAACCGGGGTGGCTGAGTTGAAATGCACTTTCCAGAGGATGGGTCCTAACGTGTGTTTGTGTCCATGAGGGCCTTGGAATGGGGAGGTGGCACCGGGACACTGAAGTATTCTCCTAAGCTTTGGCATAGCTCCCATGCAAAAGATTCCTTGTGGAGACGAGATTTGTTCTGATGGGTGCCTCAGGAAATCCCCTCTGCTGTTATTGGAATCCAGGCTTTTGAGGAGACATGCCTGTAAACCAAAGCAATGGATCCGATAATGGCCTCGGGTCCTGTCTGGTTCAATCTTCTTGGTATGAGTGGAGGTAGATGAGTGGAGGTAGATGCTCAGCCGGTATCAACCGCCCTTTATGTCCCGGGTGACCTACACTATTGGGATGGCCTAAGGGACTTTGGAGGGTTCTCCTAATTTGTACGATTTTTGACAATGGAATGGGCAGAATTCCCATGGATTGGGTGGGGGCAGTCCTAATGTGTGGCTCCAGGGGCCCCAGCCTGGAGGGAGTGTGGCCCAGGACTTTGAGGACAGAAGACTGAAAACACAAACTCAGCTTAAGTTTGGGGACGTAGGTATGGCACGCCCGATCTACAAACCATGAGAAGAACTCTTCAGGATATGAAGAATGAGCGAGTCTGAGGCACTTGCTCAGGCTTTTGTCTCTGGATTTTGTTTCAGCGATGGCCGTGGAATGTTGGGGATGTCTCATGGGCCATGGACGAATCTTCCTCTCTGTGGATGTGGCCTGATCCCAATTGTTTTTCGTCAATCTGTGGGATGGGAGGACTCCTTTCAGGTTTGTTACCTCAGGTGTCCCACCAAAAGAGGAATTCCAAAGCAGAGCCCTGGGGAAGAGTGAAGGGACAACCCGAACTATGGATAAAAATTGGGGCCTAGGGGCATGGCAAGCCCAATATGCTGTCTCTTCATATAGGCCCTGAGAGGCCTTACCTGAGGACTGGGCTCAGGCTGAGGGTCACAATGTGTGTTTGTGACCAATGTGGCCCGCAAGCATGGGCTGGGCCTCATGGGCCACGCTTGTTTCAACTACACTGAATGTTGGACAACATGCCAACCACAAGGTTTCTTGCCATGGGGAAAGAGTTCTGATTTCTGCATCATTTTCAACCCTGGGCAGTGGTTGGAGATAAGGTCTAGGTTCTGGAGCCTGAAAACCGCAGTTGGGAAGAGATGACGACCTAAGGCCATGGCGGGTTTGATGTGCTCAGTGTGCGGCCAGCTGTCTGGGTGGGACCAGGAGGTCCAGGCTCAGGCTGGGTCAGAAGGGGAAATAGTGCCCAGGTCAGCCTATATGTTTGGGGTACAGCCGAATGGCGTGCAGGTTGATCCTCATTTGGGGTTTCGGGGTAGCCCTGAGGGCAATGTTTTACTTCTGTAGGGCAGGCAGAGTGCGGCATTGTAGTTCTGGATTGCCCAACTGGAGGGCTTGTGGGCCAGTAGTCTGAGGACGGAGTCTGAGAGCCCAAGCTAGGCCTAGATTTCTGGGTGAGGATATGGCAGGCACAATCCACAGACCTCAATCCAGATCCCGTGCATCTGAAGTCAGGGCAAGGATCAGACGATCGCTCAGGTTGGACTTTCTGCCCTGATGGCCCTTTCTTGAAGGGGGTTGGATCACGAGGACATGGGGGTTTTCCCACGATGGGAGTTGTGAGAAGCTCCAAACTGCAACGATTCTTCTGCAGGACAATTGAGACCTGTTGGTTGGCTCCAGGCCAACGATTCCGAGCAGGGTTCTAAGGATGGATGGCTGGGTAGCCCACCTCGCATTCCAATTGTCTCCAAGCAACAAGACATGTTAGATCTGCTGGATGTGGGGGGCAACCGAGGAGGCTGAGTTGAAATGGACTCCCCTGTGGATGTGTCCTAATATGTTTTTGTGTCTATGGAGACCTTGGAATGAAGCGGTGGCCCTGGGGCCCTGAAGGGTTCTCCTAAACAGAGGCTTTGACACAGCTCCAACGTGCATGTTTCCCATGTGTAGATGAGATTAGTTCTGATGGGTTAGTCAAGAAACAGCCATATGCTGGTATTGAAATCCAGGCCTCTGAGGAGAGATGCCTGGAAACCAAAGCAATGGTTCCGATTAGTGCCTAGGGGCCTGTTCGTTCCTTTTACCTCTGGGGACATCAGTCTACGGGTCTGAGTGCAGGTAGGTGCTCAGATGGGCTCAGATTGCCACTGTTTGTCCTGGGAAGCCATAACTCTTGGGATGGCCTCAGGGACTTTGGAGGTTATCCTATTAGTAGGGTTGAGGCCATTGGAATGGGCACATACAATTCCCTTGGAGAGGGCAAGTACAGTCCTCAGGTTTGGCTCCAGGGCCCTGAGCCTGTAGGGTGTGTAGGCCAGAGCTGTTTGGACAGTTGTCTGAAAACACAAACTCGGCTTATGTTTTGGGTCATAGGTATGGCAGGACTGATCTACAGACCATGAGGAGAACACTTCGGGATATGAAAAAAGGGCGAGTGTGAGGCTCTTGCTCAAGTTTTTGTCTCTGGATATCGTGTCACTCATGGTCGTGAAATTGCCGGGTGACTTCATGGGAAATGGACGAGTCTTACTCTTTGGGGGTTCGGTCCCCTCCAAAGAGTTTGCGGTCATTCTGGGGTTGGAAGAAGTCCGTTTTTTTGTTGTTGTTGTCGATTTGTTTCATTTTGTTTTTCAACCTCAGATGTCCCACCAAATGAGGGATTCCAGAGTAGAGCCCTGGGGTGGGGCGACTGGACAACCAGAAATCTGGTTAAAAATTGGGGACTAGGGACATGTCAAGCCCATTATGACATCTAATGGTCCAGCCACTGAAAGGACTTACTAGAGGACAGGACTCACGCTGAGGTCACAATGCGTGTTTATGCACTCGTCGCACTCAAGAATGGGCGGGGCCTCAGGGTGAATGCTGGTTTCTCCTACACTGAACGTTGGACAACATGCCAACCACAAGGTTTCTTGCCATGGGTCAGGAAGAGTTCTGATTTCTGCATCACAGTCACCCGTGGGCAGTGATTGGAGATAAGGTCTAGGTTCTGAAGCCTGAAAACTGAGGTAGGGAAGAGATGATGACCTAAGGCCATGGCGGGTCTGATGTTCTCAGGGTGCGGTCAGCTGTCTGGGTGTTGGTCAGCAGGTCCGGGCTCAGGTTGTGTCAGACAGTGCATTAGTGCCCAGGTTAGACTATATAATTTGGGTACATTCGAGTGCCGTGTAGGTTTATCCTCATTTAAGCTGCCTGGGGAGCTCATTAGGCAATACATTTTTTCTAGAGGGCAGGCAGAGTGCTTCATTGTCGGTCCGGAATTGCCAAACCTGAGGGCTTCGGGGCCAGGAGAGTGAGGACGGAAGTCTGAGAACACAAGCTAGTCTTCGGATTCAGGGTAAGGGCACGGCAGGTACCCCCTGCAGATCTGAACCAATATCTCATGCATCTGAAGTCAGGGCGAGGATCCGACGTTGGCTCAGGTTGGAGTTTCTGTGCATGACGGCCCCTTCATGAAGGGAGCGGAATCTCGAGGCCATGGAGGTTTTCCACGTTGGGAGATGTGGGATGCCCCCTTCAAGGATTCCTTCTGCGGGACAATTGAGACCTGTTGGACAGCTCCAGGACATCCCATATGGAATGACTCCAGAGCACTGTTCCAGGATGGATGCCTGGGAAGTCCGCCTCGCCTTCCAATTGTCTCCTAGCAACAAGACAGTTTAGATCTAATGGATCTGCGGGAGCAACCGGGGTGGCTGAGTTGAAATGCACTTTCCAGAGGATGGGTCCTAACGTGTGTTTGTGTCCATGAGGGCCTTGGAATGGGGAGGTGGCACCGGGACCCTGAAGTATTCTCCTAAGCTTTGGCATAGCTCCCATGCAAAAGATTCCTTGTGGAGACGAGATTTGTTCTGATGGGTGCCTCAGGAAATCCCCTCTGCTGGTATTGGAATCCAGGCTTTTGAGGAGACATGCCTGTAAACCAAAGCAATGGATCCGATAATGGCCTCGGGTCCTGTCTGGTTCAATCTTCTTGGTATGAGTGGAGGTAGACGAGTGGAGGTAGATGCTCAGCCGGTATCAACCGCCCTTTTTTGTCCCGGGCGACCTACACTATTGGGATGGCCTCAGGGACTTTGGAGGGTTCTCCTAATTTGTACGATTTTTGACAATGGAATGGGCAGAATTCCCATAGATTGGGTGGGGGAAGTCCTAATGTGTGGCTCCAGGGGCCCCAGCCTGGAGGGGGTGTGGCCCAGGACTTTGAGGACAGAAGACTGAAAACACAAATTCAGCTTAAGTTTGGGGACGTAGGTATGGCACGCCCGATCTACAAACCATGAGAAGAACTCTTCAGGATATGAAGAATGAGCGAGTCTGAGGCGCTTGCTCAGGCTTTTTTCTCTGGATTTTGTTTCAGCGATGGCCGTGGAATGTTGGGGAGGTCTCATGGGCCATGGACGAATCTTCCTCTCTGTGGATTTGGCCCGATCCCAATTGTTTTTCGTCAATCTGTGGGATGGGAGGACTCCTTTCAGGTTTGTTACCTCAGGTGTCCCACCGAAAGAGGAATTCCAAAGCAGAGCCCTGGGGAAGAGTGAAGGGACAACCCGAACTATGGTTAAAAATTGGGGCCTAGGGGCATGGCAAGCCCAATATGCTGTCTCTTCATATAGGCCCTGAGAGGCCTTACCTGAGGATTGGGCTCAGGCTGAGGGTCACAATGTGTGTTTGTGACCAATGTGGCCCGCAAGCATGGGCTGGGCCTCATGGGCCACGCTTGTTTCAACTACACTGAACGTTGGACAACATGCCAACCACAAGGTTTCTTGCCATGGGGAAAGAGTTCTGATTTCTGCATCATTTTCAACCCTGGGCAGTGGTTGGAGATAAGGTCTAGGTTCTGGAGCCTGAAAACCGCAGTTGGGAAGAGATGACGACCTAAGGCCATGGCGGGTCCGATGTGCTCAGTGTGCGGCCAGCTGTCTGGGTGGGACCAGGAGGTCCAGGCTCAGGCTGGGTCAGAAGGGGAAATAGTGCCCAGGTCAGCCTATATGTTTGGGGTACAGCCGAATGGCGTGCAGGTTGATCCTCATTTGGGGTTTCGGGGTAGCCCTGAGGGCAATGTTTTACTTCTGTAGGGCAGGCAGAGTGCGGCATTGTAGTTCTGGATTGCCCAACTGGAGGGCTTGTGGGCCAGTAGTCTGAGGACGGAGTCTGAGAACCCAAGCTAGGCCTAGGTTTCTGGGTGAGGATATGGCAGGCACAATCTACAGACCTCAATAGAGATCTCGTGCATCTGAAGTCAGGGCAAGGATCAGACGATCGCTCACGTTGGACTTTCTGCCCTGATGGCCCTTTCTTGAAGGGGGTTGGATCACGAGGACATGGGGGTTTTCCCACGATGGGAGTTGTGAGAAGCTCCCAACTGCAAAGATTCTTCTGCAGGACAATTGAGACCTGTTGGTTGGCTCCAGGCCAACGATTCCGAGCAGGGTTCTAAGGATGGATGGCTGGGTAGCCCACCTCGCATTCCAATTGTCTCCAAGCAACAAGACAGGTTAGATCTGCTGGATGTGGGGGGCAACCGAGGAGGCTGAGTTGAAATGGACTCTCCTGTGGATGTGTCCTAATATGTTTTTGTGTCTATGGAGACCTTGGAATGAAGTGGTGGCCCTGGGCCCTGAAGGGTTCTCCTAAACAGAGGCTTCGACACAGCTCCAACGTGCATGTTTCCCATGTGTAGATGAGATTTGTTCTGATGGGTGAGTCAAGAAACAGCCATATGCTGGTATTGAAATCCAGGCCTCTGAGGAGAGATGCCTGGAAACCAAAGCAATGGATCCGATTAGTGCCTAGGGGCCTGTTCGTTCCTTTTAACCTCTGGGGACATCAGTCTACGGGTCTGAGTGCAGGTAGGTGCTCAGATGGGCTCAGATTGCCCCTGTTTGTCCTGGGAAGCCATAACTCTTGGGATGGCCTCAGGGACTTTGGAGGTTATCCTATTAGTAGGGTTGTGGCCATTGGAATGGGCACATACAATTCCCTTGGAGAGGGCAAGTACAGTCCTCAGGTTTGGCTCCAGGGCCCTGAGCCTGTAGGGTGTGTAGGCCAGAGCTGTTTGGACAGTTGTCTGAAAACACAAACTCGGCTTATGTTTTGGGTCATAGGTATGGCAGGACTGATCTACAGACCATGAGGAGAACACTTCGGGATATGAAAAAAGGGCGAGTGTGAGGCTCTTGCTCAAGTTTTTGTCTCTGGATATCGTGTCACTCATGGTCGTGAAATTGCCGGGTGACTTCATGGGAAATGGACGAGTCTTACTCTCTGGGGGTGAGGTCCCCTCCAAAGAGTTTGCGGTCATTCTGGGGTTGGAAGAAGTCCGTTTTTTTGTTGTTGTTGTCGATTTGTTTCATTTTGTTTTTCAACCTCAGATGTCCCACCAAATGAGGGATTCCAGAGTAGAGCCCTGGGGTGGGGCGACTGGACAACCAGAAATCTGGTTAAAAATTGGGGACTAGGGACATGTCAAGCCCATTATGACATCTAATGGTCCAGCCACTGAAAGGACTTACTAGAGGACAGGACTCACGCTGAGGTCACAATGCGTGTTTATGCACTCGTCGCACTCAAGAATGGGCGGGGCCTCAGGGTGAATGCTGGTTTCTCCTACACTGAACGTTGGACAACATGCCAACCACAAGGTTTCTTGCCATGGGTCAGGAAGAGTTCTGATTTCTGCATCACAGTCACCCGTGGGCAGTGATTGGAGATAAGGTCTAGGTTCTGAAGCCTGAAAACTGAGGTAGGGAAGAGATGATGACCTAAGGCCATGGCGGGTCTGATGTTCTCAGGGTGCGGTCAGCTGTCTGGGTGTTGGTCAGCAGGTCCGGGCTCAGGTTGTGTCAGACAGTGCATTAGTGCCCAGGTTAGACTATATAATTTGGGTACATTCGAGTGCCGTGTAGGTTTATCTTCATTTAAGCTGCCTGGGCAGCTCATTAGGCAATATATTTTTTCTAGAGGGCAGGCAGAGTGCTTCATTGTCGGTCCGGAATTGCCAAACCTGAGGGCTTCGGGGCCAGGAGAGTGAGGACGGAAGTCTGAGAACACAAGCTAGTCTTCGGATTCAGGGTAAGGGCACGGCAGGTACCCCCTGCAGATCTGAACCAAAATCTCATGCATCTGAAGTCAGGGCGAGGATCCGACGTTGGCTCAGGTTGGAGTTTCTGTGCATGACGGCCCCTTCATGAAGGGAGCGGAATCTCGAGGCCATGGAGGTTTTCCACGTTGGGAGATGTGGGATGCCCCCTTCAGGGATTCCTTCTGCGGGACAATTGAGACCTGTTGGACAGCTCCAGGACATCCCATATGGAATGACTCCAGAGCACTGTTCCAGGATGGATGCCTGGGAAGTCCGCCTCGCCTTCCAATTGTCTCCTAGCAACAAGACAGTTTAGATCTAATGGATCTGCGGGAGCAACCGGGGTGGCTGAGTTGAAATGCACTTTCCAGAGGATGGGTCCTAACGTGTGTTTGTGTCCATGAGGGCCTTGGAATGGGGAGGTGGCACCGGGACCCTGAAGTATTCTCCTAAGCTTTGGCATAGCTGCCATGCAAAAGATTCCTTGTGGAGACGAGATTTGTTCTGATGGGTGACTCAGGAAATCCCCTCTGCTGGTATTGGAATCCAGGCTTTTGAGGAGACATGCCTGTAAACCAAAGCAATGGATCCGATAATGGCCTCGGGTCCTGTCTGCTTCAATCTTCTTGGTATGAGTGGAGGTAGATGAGTGGAGGTAGATGCTCAGCCGGTATCAACCGCCCTTTTTTGTCCCGGGCGACCTACACTATTGGGATGGCCTCAGGGAATTTGGAGGGTTCTCCTAATTTGTACGATTTTTGACAATGGAATGGGCAGAATTCCCATGGATTGGGTGGGGGCAGTCCTAATGTGTGGCTCCAGGGGCCCCAGCCTGGAGGGAGTGTGGCCCAGGACTTTGAGGACAGAAGACTGAAAACACAAACTCAGCTTAAGTTTGGGGACGTAGGTATGGCACGCCCGATCTACAAACCATGAGAAGAACTCTTCAGGATATGAAGAATGAGCGAGTCTGAGGCGCTTGCTCAGGCTTTTGTCTCTGGATTTTGTTTCAGCGATGGCCGTGGAATGTTGGGGAGGTCTCATGGGCCATGGACGAATCTTCCTCTCTGTGGATGTGGCCTGATCCCAATTGTTTTTCGTCAATCTGTGGGATGGGAGGACTCCTTTCAGGTTTGTTACCTCAGGTGTCCCACCAAAAGAGGAATTCCAAAGCAGAGCCCTGGGGAAGAGTGAAGGGACAACCCGAACTATGGATAAAAATTGGGGCCTAGGGGCATGGCAAGCCCAATATGCTGTCTCTTCATATAGGCCCTGAGAGGCCTTACCTGAGGACTGGGCTCAGGCTGAGGGTCACAATGTGTGTTTCTGACCAATGTGGCCCACAAGCATGGGCTGGGCCTCATGGGCCACGCTTGTTTCAACTACACTGAATGTTGGACAACATGCCAACCACAAGGTTTCTTGCCATGGGGAAAGAGTTCTGATTTCTGCATCATTTTCAACCCTGGGCAGTGGTTGGAGATAAGGTCTAGGTTCTGGAGCCTGAAAACCGCAGTTGGGAAGAGATGACGACCTAAGGCCATGGCGGGTCCGATGTGCTCAGTGTGCGGCCAGCTGTCTGGGTGGGACCAGGAGGTCCAGGCTCAGGCTGGGTCAGAAGGGGAAATAGTGCCCAGGTCAGCCTATATGTTGGGGTTACAGCCGAATGGCGTGCAGGTTGATCCTCATTTGGGGTTTCGGGGTAGCCCTGAGGGCAATGTTTTACTTCTGTAGGGCAGGCAGAGTGCGGCATTGTAGTTCTGGATTGCCCAACTGGAGGGCTTGTGGGCCAGTAGTCTGAGGACGGAGTCTGAGAACCCAAGCTAGGCCTAGGTTTCTGGGTGAGGATATGGCAGGCACAATCTAAACACCTCAATAGAGATCTCGTGCATCTGAAGTCAGGGCAAGGATCAGACGATCGCTCAGGTTGGACTTTCTGCCCTGATGGCCCTTTCTTGAAGGGGGTTGGATCACGAGGACATGGGGGTTTTCCCACGATGGGAGTTGTGAGAAGCTCCCAACTGCAAAGATTCTTCTGCAGGACAATTGAGACCTGTTGGTTGGCTCCAGGCCAACGATTCCGAGCAGGGTTCTAAGGATGGATGGCTGGGTAGCCCACCTCGCATTCCAATTGTCTCCAAGCAACAAGACAGGTTAGATCTGCTGGATGTGGGGGGCAACCGAGGAGGCTGAGTTGAAATGGACTCTCCTGTGGATGTGTCCTAATATGTTTTTGTGTCTATGGAGACCTTGGAATGAAGTGGTGGCCCTGGGCCCTGAAGGGTTCTCCTAAACAGAGGCTTCGACACAGCTCCAACGTGCATGTTTCCCATGTGTAGATGAGATTTGTTCTGATGGGTGAGTCAAGAAACAGCCATATGCTGGTATTGAAATCCAGGCCTCTGAGGAGAGATGCCTGGAAACCAAAGCAATGGATCCGATTAGTGCCTAGGGGCCTGTTCGTTCCTTTTAACCTCTGGGGACATCAGTCTACGGGTCTGAGTGCAGGTAGGTGCTCAGATGGGCTCAGATTGCCCCTGTTTGTCCTGGGAAGCCATAACTCTTGGGATGGCCTCAGGGACTTTGGAGGTTATCCTATTAGTAGGGTTGTGGCCATTGGAATGGGCACATACAATTCCCTTGGAGAGGGCAAGTACAGTCCTCAGGTTTGGCTCCAGGGCCCTGAGCCTGTAGGGTGTGTAGGCCAGAGCTGTTTGGACAGTTGTCTGAAAACACAAACTCGGCTTATGTTTTGGGTCATAGGTATGGCAGGACTGATCTACAGACCATGAGGAGAACACTTCGGGATATGAAAAAAGGGCGAGTGTGAGGCTCTTGCTCAAGTTTTTGTCTCTGGATATCGTGTCACTCATGGTCGTGAAATTGCCGGGTGACTTCATGGGAAATGGACGAGTCTTACTCTCTGGGGGTGAGGTCCCCTCCAAAGAGTTTGCGGTCATTCTGGGGTTGGAAGAAGTCCGTTTTTTTGTTGTTGTTGTCGATTTGTTTCATTTTGTTTTTCAACCTCAGATGTCCCACCAAATGAGGGATTCCAGAGTAGAGCCCTGGGGTGGGGCGACTGGACAACCAGAAATCTGGTTAAAAATTGGGGACTAGGGACATGTCAAGCCCATTATGACATCTAATGGTCCAGCCACTGAAAGGACTTACTAGAGGACAGGACT
The DNA here is from genome assembly GCF_964662115.1 of Mustela nivalis. Taxonomy (NCBI): domain Eukaryota; kingdom Metazoa; phylum Chordata; class Mammalia; order Carnivora; family Mustelidae; genus Mustela; species Mustela nivalis. The sequence goes on along the minus strand of NW_028134832.1, from coordinate 2,679 downwards.
CACGCTGAGGTCACAATGCGTGTTTATGCACTCGTCGCACTCAAGAATGGGCGGGGCCTCAGGGTGAATGCTGGTTTCTCCTACACTGAACGTTGGACAACATGCCAACCACAAGGTTTCTTGCCATGGGTCAGGAAGAGTTCTGATTTCTGCATCACAGTCACCCGTGGGCAGTGATTGGAGATAAGGTCTAGGTTCTGAAGCCTGAAAACTGAGGTAGGGAAGAGATGATGACCTAAGGCCATGGCGGGTCTGATGTTCTCAGGGTGCGGTCAGCTGTCTGGGTGTTGGTCAGCAGGTCCGGGCTCAGGTTGTGTCAGACAGTGCATTAGTGCCCAGGTTAGACTATATAATTTGGGTACATTCGAGTGCCGTGTAGGTTTATCTTCATTTAAGCTGCCTGGGCAGCTCATTAGGCAATATATTTTTTCTAGAGGGCAGGCAGAGTGCTTCATTGTCGGTCCGGAATTGCCAAACCTGAGGGCTTCCGGGCCAGGAGAGTGAGGACGGAAGTCTGAGAACACAAGCTAGTCTTCGGATTCAGGGTAAGGGCACGGCAGGTACCCCCTGCAGATCTGAACCAATATCTCATGCATCTGAAGTCAGGGCGAGGATCCGACGTTGGCTCAGGTTGGAGTTTCTGTGCATGACGGCCCCTTCATGAAGGGAGCGGAATCTCGAGGCCATGGAGGTTTTCCACGTTGGGAGATGTGGGATGCCCCCTTCAAGGATTCCTTCTGCGGGACAATTGAGACCTGTTGGACAGCTCCAGGACATCCCATATGGAATGACTCCAGAGCACTGTTCCAGGATGGATGCCTGGGAAGTCCGCCTCGCCTTCCAATTGTCTCCTAGCAACAAGACAGTTTAGATCTAATGGATCTGCGGGAGCAACCGGGGTGGCTGAGTTGAAATGCACTTTCCAGAGGATGGGTCCTAACGTGTGTTTGTGTCCATGAGGGCCTTGGAATGGGGAGGTGGCACCGGGACCCTGAAGTATTCTCCTAAGCTTTGGCATAGCTCCCATGCACAAGTTTCCTTGTGGAGACGAGATTTGTTCTGATGGGTGCCTCAGGAAATCCCCTCTGCTGGTATTGGAATCCAGGCTTTTGAGGAGACATGCCTGTAAACCAAAGCATTGGATCTGATAATGGCCTCGGGTCCTGTCTGGTTCAATCTTCTTGGTATGAGTGGAGGTAGATGAGTGGAGGTAGATGCTCAGCCGGTATCAACCGCCCTTTTTTGTCCCGGGCGACATAAACTATTGGGATGGCCTCAGGGACTTTGGAGGGTTCTCCTAATTTGTACGATTTTTGACAATGGAATGGGCAGAATTCCCATAGATTGGGTGGGGGAAGTCCTAATGTGTGGCTCCAGGGGCCCCAACCTGGAGGGAGTGTGGCCCAGGACTTTGAGGACAGAAGACTGAAAACACAAACTCAGCTTATGTTTGGGGACGTAGGTATGGCACGCCCGATCTACAAACCATGAGAAGAACTCTTCAGGATATGAAGAATGAGCGAGTCTGAGGCGCTTGCTCAGGCTTTTGTCTCTGGATTTTGTTTCAGCGATGGCCGTGGAATGTTGGGGAGGTCTCATGGGCCATGGACGAATCTTCCTCTCTGTGGATTTGGCCCGATCCCAATTGTTTTTCGTCAATCTGTGGGATGGGAGGACTCCTTTCAGGTTTGTTACCTCAGGTGTCCCACCAAAAGAGGAATTCCAAAGCAGAGCCCTGGGGAAGAGTGAAGGGACAACCCGAACTATGGTTAAAATTTGGGGCCTAGGGGCATGGCAAGCCCAATATGCTGTCTCTTCATATAGGCCCTGAGAGGCCTTACCTGAGGACTGGGCTCAGGCTGAGGGTCACAATGTGTGTTTGTGACCAATGTGGCCCACAAGCATGGGCTGGGCCTCATGGGCCACGCTTGTTTCAACTACACTGAACGTTGGACAACATGCCAACCACAAGGTTTCTTGCCATGGGGAAAGAGTTCTGATTTCTGCATCATTTTCAACCCTGGGCAGTGGTTGGAGATAAGGTCTAGGTTCTGGAGCCTAAAAACCGCAGTTGGGAAGAGATGACGACCTAAGGCCATGGCGGGTCCGATGTGCTCAGTGTGCGGCCAGCTGTCTGGGTGGGACCAGGAGGTCCAGGCTCAGGCTGGGTCAGAAGGGGAAATAGTGCCCAGGTCAGCCTATATGTTTGGGGTACAGCCGAATGGCGTGCAGGTTGATCCTCATTTGGGGTTTCGGGGTAGCCCTGAGGGCAATGTTTTACTTCTGTAGGGCAGGCAGAGTGCGGCATTGTAGTTCTGGATTGCCCAACTGGAGGGCTTGTGGGCCAGTAGTCTGAGGACGGAGTCTGAGAACCCAAGCTAGGCCTAGGTTTCTGGGTGAGGATATGGCAGGCACAATCTAAACACCTCAATAGAGATCTCGTGCATCTGAAGTCAGGGCAAGGATCAGATGATCGCTCACATTGGACTTTCTGCCCTGATGGCCCTTTCTTGAAGGGGGTTGGATCACGAGGACATGGGGGTTTTCCCACGATGGGAGTTGTGAGAAGCTCCAAACTGCAAAGATTCTTCTGCAGGACAATTGAGACCTGTTGGTTGGCTCCAGGCCAACGATTCCGAGCAGGGTTCTAAGGATGGATGGCTGGGTAGCCCACCTCGC
>NW_028134833.1:0-95000 GCF_964662115.1 Mustela nivalis | reverse complement strand
AATCCATATGGGATGTCCTGGAGCTGCCCAACATGTCTCAATTGTCCCCAGAAGGAATCCTTGAAGGGGGCATCCCATAACTCCCAACATGGGAAAAACTCCATGGCCTTGAGATTCCGCTCCGTTCATGAAGGGGCAGTCATGCACAGAAACTCCAACCTGAGCCAACGTCTGATCCTCGCCGTGACTTCAGATGTATGAGATATTGGTTCAGATCTGCAGGGGGTACCTGCCGCGCCCTCGGCCTGATGTCCAAGTCAACTTGTGTTCTCAAACTTTTGTCCTCACACTCCTGGCCGAGAAGACCGCATGTTTGGCAATTCCGGACCCACAATGCAGCACTCTGCCTGCACTCTAGAAAAAATATCTTGCCTAATGAGCTGCCCAGGCACCTCAAATGTGGATAAAGCTACACGGCACTCGACTGTACCCAAATTATATAGTCTAACCTGAGCTCTAATGCACTCTCTGACACAAACTGAGCCTGAACCTCCAGATCAACATCCAGGCAGCTGACCACACACTGAGCACATCAGAGCCGCCATGGCCTTAGGTCATCATCTCTACCCAACTGCGGTTTTCAGGCTTCAGAACCTAGTCCTTATCTCCAATCACTGCCCAGGGTTGAAAATGATGCAGAAATCACACCTTCCCCATGGAAAGAGACCTTGTGATTGGCATGTTGTCCAAAGTCCCGTGTAGTTGAAATTAGTGTGGCCCATGAGGCCCCGCCCATGCTCGCGGGCCACATTGGTCACAAACACACATTGTGACCATCAGCCTGAGCCGTGTCCTCAAGTAAGGGCACTCAGTGGCTGGATGAAGAGACAGCATATTGGGCGTGCCATGCCCCTAGGCCCCAATTTTTAACCATAGTTTGGTTTGTCCCTTCACTCTTCCCCAGGTCTCTGCTTTGGAATTTCTCTTTTGTTCGGACACTTGAGGTAATAAACCTGAAAGGAGACCTCCCATCCCACAGATTGACGAAAAACAATTGGGACTGAGCCAAAACCACAGAGAGGAAGATTCGTCCATGGCCCATGAGGCCTCCCCACATTCCACGGCCATCGTTGATACAAAATACAGATACAAAAGCCTGAGCAAGTGCCTCAGACTCGCTCTTTCTTCATATCCTGAAGAGTTCTTCTCATGGTTTGTAGATTGGGCCTGCCATTCCTACGTCCCCAAACCTAAGCTGAGTTTGTGTTTTCAGACTTCTGTCCTCAAAGTCCTGGGCCAAACACCCTCCAGGCTGGGGCCCCTGGAGCCACACATTAGGACTGTGCCTACCCAATCTATGGGAATTCTGCCCATTCCATTGTCCAAAATCGTACAAATTAGGAGAACTCTCCAAAGTCCCAGGGGCCATCCCAATAGTGTAGGACTCCGGGGACAAACAAGCATGGTCTGACAACAGGTGAACATCTACCTCCACTCATTCCATAGATGGATATCCCCAGAGAAGAAGATTGAACCAGACAGGACCCTAGGCCATAATTGGATCCATTGCTTTGGTTTGCAGGCATGTCTCCTCAAAAGCCTGGTATCCAATACGAGCATAAGGGGTTTCCGGAGGCACCCATCAAAACAAATCTAGTCTCCACAAGGAAACTTGTGCATGGGAGCTATGTCAAAAGCTTAGGAGAATACTTAGGGTCCCGGTGCCACCGCCCCATTCCAAGGCCCTAATGGACACAAACACACATTAGGCCCCATCCTCAGGAAAGTCCATTTCAACTCAGCCACCCCGGTTGCTCCCGCAGAGCCATCCGATTTCAACTGTCTTGTTGCTAGGAGACAATTGGAATGCGAGGCAGGCTTCCCTGGCATCCATCCTCCAACTGTGCTCTGCAGTCATTCCATATGGGATGTCCTGGAGCTGCCCAACAGGTCTCAATTGTCCCGCAGAAGGAATCCTTGAAGGGGGCATCCCACAACTCCCAACGTGGGAAAACCTCCAGGCCCTTGAGATTCCGCTCCGTTCATGAAGGATAGTCATGCACAGAAACTCCAACCTGAGCCAACGTCTGATACTCGCCGTGATTTCAGATGCTTGAGATATTGGTTCAGATCTGCAGGGGGTACCTGCAGTGCCCTCGGCCAGAAGCCCAAGTCGAGCTTGTGTTCTCAGACTTCTGTCCTCACACTCCTGGCCCATAAGCCCTCAAGTTTGGCAATTCTGGACCCACAATGCAGCACTCTGCCTGCCCTCTAGAAAAAATATCTTCCCTAATGAGCTGCCTGGACACCTCAAATGAGGATAAACCTACAAGGCACTCGAATGTACCCAAATTATATAGTCTAACCTGGGCACTAATGCACTGTCTGACACAACCTGAGCCAGAACCTCCTGACCAACACCCAGGCAGCTGACCACACACAGTGAGCCTATCAGACCCGCCATGGCCTTAGGTGGTCATCTCTTCCCAACAGCGGTTTTTCGGGCTTCAGAACCTAGGCCTTATCTCCAACCACGGCCCATGGTTGAAAATGATGCAGAAATCAGAACACCCTTCCCATGGTTAGAGACCTTGTGATTGGCAAGTTGTCCAAAGTCCAGTGTAGTTGAAACCAGTGTGGCCCATGAGGCCCCGCCCATGCTCGCAAAACCACATTGGTCACAAACACACATTGTGACCCTCAGCCTGAGCCCAGTCCTCAAGTACGGCCTCTCAGTGGCTGGATGAAGAGACAGCATATTGGGCGTGCCATGCCCCTAGGCCCCAATTTTTAAACATAGTTTGGGTTGTCCCTTCACTCTTCCCCAGCGCTCTGTTTTGGAATTCCTCTTATGTTCGGACACCTGAGGTAATAAACCTGAAAGGAGACCTCCCATTCCACAGATTGACGAAAAACAATTGGGACTGGGCCAAATCCACAGAGAGGAATATTCGTCCATGGGCCATGAGGCCTCCCCAAATTCCCCGGCCATCATTGATACAAAATCCAAAGACAAAAGCCTGAGCAAGTACCTCAGACTCGCTCTTTCTTCATATCCTGAAGAGTTCTTCTCATGGTTTGTAGATTACGCCTGCCATACCTACGTCCCCAAACCTAAGCTGAGTTTCTGTTTTCAATCTTCTGTTCAAAGTCCTGGGCCACACACCCTCCAGGCTGGGGCGCCAGGAGCCACACATTAGTACTGTGCCTACCCAATCCATGGGAATTCTGCCCATTCCATTGTCCCAAATCGTACAAATTAGGAGAACCCTCCAAAGTCCCCGAGGCCCTCCCAATAGTGTATGTCTCCGGGGACAAACAGGGCGGTCTGACACCAGGTGATCATCTACCTCCAATCATTCCATAGATGGAGAACCCCAGAGAAGAAGATTGAACCAGACAGGACCCTAGGCCATAATCGGGTCCATTGCTTTGGTTTACAGGCATGTGTCCTCAAAAGTCTGGATTCCAATACCAGCATAAGGGGTTTCCTGAGGCACCCATCAGAAAAAATCTCGTCTCCACAAGGAAACTTTTGCATGGGAGCTATGTCAAAAGCTTAGGAGAATACTTCAGGGTCCCGGTGCCACCGCCCTAATCCAAGGCCCTCATGGACACAACACACATTAGGCCCCATCCTCAGGAAAATCCATTTCAACTCAGCCACCTCGGTTGCTCCCACAGAGCCACCGATCTCAACGCTATTGTTGCTAGGAGACAATTGTAATGCGAGGCGGGCTTCCCTGGCATCCATCCTCCAACGGTGCTCTGGAGTCATTCCATATGGGATGTCCTGGAGCTGCCCAACAGGTCTCAATTGTCCCACAGAAGGAATCCTTGAAGAGGGCATCCATAAACTCCCAATGTGGGAAAACCTCCATGGCCTTGAGATTCCTCTCCGTTCATGAAGGGGCAGGCATGCACAGAAACTCCAACCTGAGCCAACGTCTGATCCTCGCCTTGCCTCAGATGCTTGAGATATTGGTTCCGATCTGCAGGGGGTACATGCCGTGCCCTCGGCCTGAAGCCCAAGTCTAGCTTATGTTCTCAGACTTCTGTCCTCACACTCCTGACCCAGAAGCTCTCAAGTTTGGCAATTCCGGACCCACAATGCAGCACTCTGCCTGCCCTCTAGAAAAAACATCTTGCCTAATAAGCTGCCCAGTAACCTAAAAGTGGGATAAACCTACACGGCACTCGACTGTACCCAAATTATATAGTCTAACCTGGTCACTAATGCACTGTCTGACACACCCTGAGCTAGAACCTCCTGACCAAAACCCAGGCAGATGAATGCACACTGAGCGTATGAGACCCACCATGGCCTTAGGTCGTCATCTCTTCCCAACTGCGATTTTTCAGGCTTCAGAACCTAGACCTTATCTCCGACCACCGCCCAGGTTTGAAAATGAAGCAGAAATCAGAACACCTTCCCCATGGCAAGAGACCTTGTGATTGGCATGTTGTCCAAATCCAGTGTAGTTGAAACCAGTGTGGCCCATAAGGCTCCGCCCATGCTCGCGGGCCATATTGGTCACAAACTCACATTGTGACCCTCAGCATGAGCCCAGTCCTCAAGTCAGGCCTCTCAGTGGCTGGATGAAGAGACAGCATATTGGGCCTGCCATGCCCCTAGTCCCCAATTTTTAACCATAGTTTGGGTTGTCCCTTCACTCTTTCCCAAGGCTCTGCTTTGGAATTCCTCTTTTGTTCGGACACCTGAGTTAATAAACAGGAAAGGAGACCTCCCATCCTACAGATTGATGAAAACAATTGGGACCGGGCCAAATCCACAGAGAGGAAGATTCGTCCATGGCCCATGAGGCCTCCCCACATTCCACGGCCATCGTTGATATAAAATGCAGAGGCAAAACCTGATCAAGTGCCTCAGACTCGCTCTTTCTTCATATCCTGAAGAGTTCTTCTCATGGTTTGTAGATTGGGCCTGCATACCTACGTCCCCAAACCTGAGCTGAGTTTGTGTTTTTAGAATACTGTCCTCAAAGTCCTTTGCCACACACCCTCCAGGCTGGGTCCCCTGGAGCCACCCATTAGGACTGTGCCTACTCAATCCATGGGAATTCTTCCCATCCATTGTCCAAAATCGTACAAATTAGGAGAACTCTCCAAAGTCCCCGAGGCCATCCCAATTGTGTAGGTTTCCGGGGACAAACAAGGGCGGTCTGACACCAGGTGAGCATCTACCTCCACTCATACCATACATGGATGTCCCCAGAGAAGAAGATTGAACCAGAGAGTACGCTAGGCCATAATCGGATCCATTGCTTTGGTTTACAGGCATGTCTCCTCAAAAGCCTGGATTCCAATACAAGCATAAGTGGTTTGCTGAGGCACCCATCAGAACAAATCTCGTCTCCACAAGGAAACTTGTGCATGGGATCTATGTCAAAAGCTTAGGAGAATACTACAGGGTCCCGGTGCCACCGCCCCATTCCAAGGCCCTCATGGACACAAACACACATTAGGCCCCATTCTCAGGAAAGTCTATTTCAACTAAGCCACCCAGGTTGCTCCCGCAGAGTCATCCGATCTCAAATGTATTGTTGCTAGGAGACAATTGGAATGCGAGGCGGGCTTCCCTGGCATCCATCTTCCAACGGTGCTCTGGAGTTAATCCATATGGGATGTCCTGGAGCTGCCCAACATGTCTCAATTGTCCCCAGAAGGAATCCTTGAAGGGGGCATCCCATAACTCCCAACATGGGAAAAACTCCATGGCCTTGAGATTCCGCTCCGTTCATGAAGGGGCAGTCATGCACAGAAACTCCAACCTGAGCCAACGTCTGATCCTCGCCGTGACTTCAGATGTATGAGATATTGGTTCAGATCTGCAGGGGGTACCTGCCGCGCCCTCGGCCTGATGTCCAAGTCAACTTGTGTTCTCAAACTTTTGTCCTCACACTCCTGGCCGAGAAGACCGCATGTTTGGCAATTCCGGACCCACAATGCAGCACTCTGCCTGCACTCTAGAAAAAATATCTTGCCTAATGAGCTGCCCAGGCACCTCAAATGTGGATAAAGCTACACGGCACTCGACTGTACCCAAATTATATAGTCTAACCTGAGCTCTAATGCACTCTCTGACACAAACTGAGCCTGAACCTCCAGATCAACATCCAGGCAGCTGACCACACACTGAGCACATCAGAGCCGCCATGGCCTTAGGTCATCATCTCTACCCAACTGCGGTTTTCAGGCTTCAGAACCTAGTCCTTATCTCCAATCACTGCCCAGGGTTGAAAATGATGCAGAAATCACACCTTCCCCATGGAAAGAGACCTTGTGATTGGCATGTTGTCCAAAGTCCCGTGTAGTTGAAATTAGTGTGGCCCATGAGGCCCCGCCCATGCTCGCGGGCCACATTGGTCACAAACACACATTGTGACCATCAGCCTGAGCCGTGTCCTCAAGTAAGGGCACTCAGTGGCTGGATGAAGAGACAGCATATTGGGCGTGCCATGCCCCTAGGCCCCAATTTTTAACCATAGTTTGGTTTGTCCCTTCACTCTTCCCCAGGTCTCTGCTTTGGAATTTCTCTTTTGTTCGGACACTTGAGGTAATAAACCTGAAAGGAGACCTCCCATCCCACAGATTGACGAAAAACAATTGGGACTGAGCCAAAACCACAGAGAGGAAGATTCGTCCATGGCCCATGAGGCCTCCCCACATTCCACGGCCATCGTTGATACAAAATACAGATACAAAAGCCTGAGCAAGTGCCTCAGACTCGCTCTTTCTTCATATCCTGAAGAGTTCTTCTCATGGTTTGTAGATTGGGCCTGCCATTCCTACGTCCCCAAACCTAAGCTGAGTTTGTGTTTTCAGACTTCTGTCCTCAAAGTCCTGGGCCAAACACCCTCCAGGCTGGGGCCCCTGGAGCCACACATTAGGACTGTGCCTACCCAATCTATGGGAATTCTGCCCATTCCATTGTCCAAAATCGTACAAATTAGGAGAACTCTCCAAAGTCCCAGGGGCCATCCCAATAGTGTAGGACTCCGGGGACAAACAAGCATGGTCTGACAACAGGTGAACATCTACCTCCACTCATTCCATAGATGGATATCCCCAGAGAAGAAGATTGAACCAGACAGGACCCTAGGCCATAATTGGATCCATTGCTTTGGTTTGCAGGCATGTCTCCTCAAAAGCCTGGTATCCAATACGAGCATAAGGGGTTTCCGGAGGCACCCATCAAAACAAATCTAGTCTCCACAAGGAAACTTGTGCATGGGAGCTATGTCAAAAGCTTAGGAGAATACTTAGGGTCCCGGTGCCACCGCCCCATTCCAAGGCCCTAATGGACACAAACACACATTAGGCCCCATCCTCAGGAAAGTCCATTTCAACTCAGCCACCCCGGTTGCTCCCGCAGAGCCATCCGATTTCAACTGTCTTGTTGCTAGGAGACAATTGGAATGCGAGGCAGGCTTCCCTGGCATCCATCCTCCAACTGTGCTCTGCAGTCATTCCATATGGGATGTCCTGGAGCTGCCCAACAGGTCTCAATTGTCCCGCAGAAGGAATCCTTGAAGGGGGCATCCCACAACTCCCAACGTGGGAAAACCTCCAGGCCCTTGAGATTCCGCTCCGTTCATGAAGGATAGTCATGCACAGAAACTCCAACCTGAGCCAACGTCTGATACTCGCCGTGATTTCAGATGCTTGAGATATTGGTTCAGATCTGCAGGGGGTACCTGCAGTGCCCTCGGCCAGAAGCCCAAGTCGAGCTTGTGTTCTCAGACTTCTGTCCTCACACTCCTGGCCCATAAGCCCTCAAGTTTGGCAATTCTGGACCCACAATGCAGCACTCTGCCTGCCCTCTAGAAAAAATATCTTCCCTAATGAGCTGCCTGGACACCTCAAATGAGGATAAACCTACAAGGCACTCGAATGTACCCAAATTATATAGTCTAACCTGGGCACTAATGCACTGTCTGACACAACCTGAGCCAGAACCTCCTGACCAACACCCAGGCAGCTGACCACACACAGTGAGCCTATCAGACCCGCCATGGCCTTAGGTGGTCATCTCTTCCCAACAGCGGTTTTTCGGGCTTCAGAACCTAGGCCTTATCTCCAACCACGGCCCATGGTTGAAAATGATGCAGAAATCAGAACACCCTTCCCATGGTTAGAGACCTTGTGATTGGCAAGTTGTCCAAAGTCCAGTGTAGTTGAAACCAGTGTGGCCCATGAGGCCCCGCCCATGCTCGCAAAACCACATTGGTCACAAACACACATTGTGACCCTCAGCCTGAGCCCAGTCCTCAAGTACGGCCTCTCAGTGGCTGGATGAAGAGACAGCATATTGGGCGTGCCATGCCCCTAGGCCCCAATTTTTAAACATAGTTTGGGTTGTCCCTTCACTCTTCCCCAGCGCTCTGTTTTGGAATTCCTCTTATGTTCGGACACCTGAGGTAATAAACCTGAAAGGAGACCTCCCATTCCACAGATTGACGAAAAACAATTGGGACTGGGCCAAATCCACAGAGAGGAATATTCGTCCATGGGCCATGAGGCCTCCCCAAATTCCCCGGCCATCATTGATACAAAATCCAAAGACAAAAGCCTGAGCAAGTACCTCAGACTCGCTCTTTCTTCATATCCTGAAGAGTTCTTCTCATGGTTTGTAGATTACGCCTGCCATACCTACGTCCCCAAACCTAAGCTGAGTTTCTGTTTTCAATCTTCTGTTCAAAGTCCTGGGCCACACACCCTCCAGGCTGGGGCGCCAGGAGCCACACATTAGTACTGTGCCTACCCAATCCATGGGAATTCTGCCCATTCCATTGTCCCAAATCGTACAAATTAGGAGAACCCTCCAAAGTCCCCGAGGCCCTCCCAATAGTGTATGTCTCCGGGGACAAACAGGGCGGTCTGACACCAGGTGATCATCTACCTCCAATCATTCCATAGATGGAGAACCCCAGAGAAGAAGATTGAACCAGACAGGACCCTAGGCCATAATCGGGTCCATTGCTTTGGTTTACAGGCATGTGTCCTCAAAAGTCTGGATTCCAATACCAGCATAAGGGGTTTCCTGAGGCACCCATCAGAAAAAATCTCGTCTCCACAAGGAAACTTTTGCATGGGAGCTATGTCAAAAGCTTAGGAGAATACTTCAGGGTCCCGGTGCCACCGCCCTAATCCAAGGCCCTCATGGACACAACACACATTAGGCCCCATCCTCAGGAAAATCCATTTCAACTCAGCCACCTCGGTTGCTCCCACAGAGCCACCGATCTCAACGCTATTGTTGCTAGGAGACAATTGTAATGCGAGGCGGGCTTCCCTGGCATCCATCCTCCAACGGTGCTCTGGAGTCATTCCATATGGGATGTCCTGGAGCTGCCCAACAGGTCTCAATTGTCCCACAGAAGGAATCCTTGAAGAGGGCATCCATAAACTCCCAATGTGGGAAAACCTCCATGGCCTTGAGATTCCTCTCCGTTCATGAAGGGGCAGGCATGCACAGAAACTCCAACCTGAGCCAACGTCTGATCCTCGCCTTGCCTCAGATGCTTGAGATATTGGTTCCGATCTGCAGGGGGTACATGCCGTGCCCTCGGCCTGAAGCCCAAGTCTAGCTTATGTTCTCAGACTTCTGTCCTCACACTCCTGACCCAGAAGCTCTCAAGTTTGGCAATTCCGGACCCACAATGCAGCACTCTGCCTGCCCTCTAGAAAAAACATCTTGCCTAATAAGCTGCCCAGTAACCTAAAAGTGGGATAAACCTACACGGCACTCGACTGTACCCAAATTATATAGTCTAACCTGGTCACTAATGCACTGTCTGACACACCCTGAGCTAGAACCTCCTGACCAAAACCCAGGCAGATGAATGCACACTGAGCGTATGAGACCCACCATGGCCTTAGGTCGTCATCTCTTCCCAACTGCGATTTTTCAGGCTTCAGAACCTAGACCTTATCTCCGACCACCGCCCAGGTTTGAAAATGAAGCAGAAATCAGAACACCTTCCCCATGGCAAGAGACCTTGTGATTGGCATGTTGTCCAAATCCAGTGTAGTTGAAACCAGTGTGGCCCATAAGGCTCCGCCCATGCTCGCGGGCCATATTGGTCACAAACTCACATTGTGACCCTCAGCATGAGCCCAGTCCTCAAGTCAGGCCTCTCAGTGGCTGGATGAAGAGACAGCATATTGGGCCTGCCATGCCCCTAGTCCCCAATTTTTAACCATAGTTTGGGTTGTCCCTTCACTCTTTCCCAAGGCTCTGCTTTGGAATTCCTCTTTTGTTCGGACACCTGAGTTAATAAACAGGAAAGGAGACCTCCCATCCTACAGATTGATGAAAACAATTGGGACCGGGCCAAATCCACAGAGAGGAAGATTCGTCCATGGCCCATGAGGCCTCCCCACATTCCACGGCCATCGTTGATATAAAATGCAGAGGCAAAACCTGATCAAGTGCCTCAGACTCGCTCTTTCTTCATATCCTGAAGAGTTCTTCTCATGGTTTGTAGATTGGGCCTGCATACCTACGTCCCCAAACCTGAGCTGAGTTTGTGTTTTTAGAATACTGTCCTCAAAGTCCTTTGCCACACACCCTCCAGGCTGGGTCCCCTGGAGCCACCCATTAGGACATGCCTACTCAATCCATGGGAATTCTTCCCATCCATTGTCCAAAATCGTACAAATTAGGAGAACTCTCCAAAGTCCCCGAGGCCATCCCAATTGTGTAGGTTTCCGGGGACAAACAAGGGCGGTCTGACACCAGGTGAGCATCTACCTCCACTCATACCATACATGGATGTCCCCAGAGAAGAAGATTGAACCAGAGAGTACGCTAGGCCATAATCGGATCCATTGCTTTGGTTTACAGGCATGTCTCCTCAAAAGCCTGGATTCCAATACAAGCATAAGTGGTTTGCTGAGGCACCCATCAGAACAAATCTCGTCTCCACAAGGAAACTTGTGCATGGGATCTATGTCAAAAGCTTAGGAGAATACTACAGGGTCCCGGTGCCACCGCCCCATTCCAAGGCCCTCATGGACACAAACACACATTAGGCCCCATTCTCAGGAAAGTCTATTTCAACTAAGCCACCCAGGTTGCTCCCGCAGAGTCATCCGATCTCAAATGTATTGTTGCTAGGAGACAATTGGAATGCGAGGCGGGCTTCCCTGGCATCCATCTTCCAACGGTGCTCTGGAGTTAATCCATATGGGATGTCCTGGAGCTGCCCAACATGTCTCAATTGTCCCCAGAAGGAATCCTTGAAGGGGGCATCCCATAACTCCCAACATGGGAAAAACTCCATGGCCTTGAGATTCCGCTCCGTTCATGAAGGGGCAGTCATGCACAGAAACTCCAACCTGAGCCAACGTCTGATCCTCGCCGTGACTTCAGATGTATGAGATATTGGTTCAGATCTGCAGGGGGTACCTGCCGCGCCCTCGGCCTGATGTCCAAGTCAACTTGTGTTCTCAAAATTTGTCCTCACACTCCTGGCCGAGAAGACCGCATGTTTGGCAATTCCGGACCCACAATGCAGCACTCTGCCTGCCCTCTAGAAAAAATATCTTGCCTAATGAGCTGCCCAGGCACCTCAAATGTGGATAAACCTACACGGCACTCGACTGTACCCAAATTATATAGTCTAACCTGAGCTCTAATGCACTCTCTGACACAACCTGAGCCTGAACCTCCAGATCAACATCCAGGCAGCTGACCACACACTGAGCACATCAGAGCCGCCATGGCCTTAGGTCATCATCTCTACCCAACTGCGGTTTTCAGGCTTCAGAACCTAGTCCTTATCTCCAATCACTGCCCAGGGTTGAAAATGACGCAGAAATCACACCTTACCCATGGAAAGAGACCTTGTGATTGGCATGTTGTCCAAATCCCGTGTAGTTGAAATTAGTGTGGCCCATGAGGCCCCGCCCATGCTCGCGGGCCACATTGGTCACAAACACACATTGTGACCATCAGCCTGAGCCGAGTCCTCATAAGGCCTCTCAGTGGCTGGATGAAGAGACAGCTTATTGGGCGTGCCATGCCCCTAGGCCCCAATTTTTAACCATAGTTTGGGTTGTCCCTTCACTCTTCCCCATGTCTCTGCTTTGGAATTCCTATTTTGTTCGGACACTTGAGGTAATAAACCTGAAAGGAGACCTCCCATCCCACAGATTGACGAAAAACAATTGGGACTGGGCCAAAACCACAGAGAGGAAGATTCGTCCATAGCCCATGAGGCCTCCCCACATTCCACGGCCATCGTTGATACAAAATACAGATACTAAAGCCTGAGCAAGTGCCTCAGACTCGCTCTTTCTTCATATCCTGAAGAGTTCTTCTCATGGTTTGTAGATTGGGCCTGCCATTCCTACGTCCACAAACCTAAGCTGAGTTTGTGTTTTCAGACTTCTGTCCTCAAAGTCCTGGGCCAAACACCCTCCAGGCTGGGGCCCCTGGAGCCACACATTAGGACTCTGCCTACCCAATCTATGGGAATTCTGCCCATTCCATTGTCCAAAATCGTACAAATTAGGAGAACTCTCCAAAGTCCCAGGGGCCATCCCAATAGTGTAGGACTCCGGGGACAAACAAGGGTGGTCTGACAACAGGTGAGCATCTACCTCCACTCATTCCATAGATGGATATCCCCAGAGAAGAAGATTGAACCAGACAGGACCCTAGGCCATAATTGGATCCATTGCTTTGGTTTGCAGGCATGTCTCCTCAAAAGCCTGGTATCCAATACGAGCATAAGGGGTTTCCGGAGGCACCCATCAAAACAAATCTAGTCTCCACAAGGAAACTTGTGCATGGGAGCTATGTCAAAAGCTTAGGAGAATACTTAGGGTCCCGGTGCCACCGCCCCATTCCAAGGCCCTAATGGACACAAACACACATTAGGCCCCATCCTCAGGAAAGTCCATTTCAACTCAGCCACCCCGGTTGCTCCCGCAGAGCCATCCGATTTCAACTGTCTTGTTGCTAGGAGACAATTGGAATGCGAGGCAGGCTTCCCTGGCATCCATCCTCCAACGGTGCTCTGGAGTCATTCCATATGGGATGTCCTGGAGCTGCCCAACAGGTCTCAATTGTCCCACAGAAGGAATCCTTGAAGAGGGCATCCATAAACTCCCAACGTGGGAAAACCTCCATGGCCTTGAGATTCCTCTCCGTTCATGAAGGGGCAGGCATGCACAGAAACTCCAACCTGAGCCAACGTCTGATCCTCGCCTTGGCTTCAGATGCTTGAGATATTGGTTCCGATCTGCAGGGGGTACATGCCGTGCCCTCGGCCTGAATCCCAAGTCTAGCTTGTGTTCTCAGACTTCTGTCCTCACACTCCTGGCCCAGAAGCTCTCAAGTTTGGCAATTCCGGACCCACAATGCAGCACTCTGCCTGCCCTCTAGAAAAAACATCTTGCCTAATGAGCTGCCCAGGAACCTAAAAGGGGGATAAACCTACACGGCACTCGACTGTACCCAAATTATATAGTCTAACCTGGTCACTAATGCACTGTCTGACACACCCTGAGCTAGAACCTCCTGACCAAAACCCAGGCAGATGAATGCACACTGAGCGTATGAGACCCACCATGGCCTTAGGTCGTCATCTCTTCCCAACTGCGATTTTTCAGGCTTCAGAACCTAGACCTTATCTCCAACCACCGCCCAGGGTTGAAAATGATGCAGAAATCAGAACACCTTCCCCATGGCAAGAGACCTTGTGATTGGCATGTTGTCCAAATCCAGTGTAGTTGAAACCAGTGTGGCCCATAAGGCCCCGCCCATGCTCGCAGGCCATATTGGTCACAAACTCACATTGTGACCCTCAGCATGAGCCCAGTCCTCAAGTCAGGCCTCTCAGTGGCTGGATGAAGAGACAGCATATTTGGCCTGCCATGCCCCTAGTCCCCAATTTTTAACCATAGTTTGGGTTGTCCCTTCACTCTTTCCCAAGGCTCTGCTTTGGAATTCCTCTTTTGTTCGGACACCTGAGTTAATAAACAGGAAAGGAGACCTCCCATCCCACAGATTGACGAAAAACAATTGGGACCGGGCCAAATCCACAGAGAGGAAGATTCGTCCATGGCCCATGAGGCCTCCCCACATTCCACGGCCATCGTTGATATAAAATGCAGAGGCAAAACCTGATCAAGTGCCTCAGACTCGCTCTTTCTTCATATCCTGAAGAGTTCTTCTCATGGTTTGTAGATTGGGCCTGCATACCTACGTCCCCAAACCTGAGCTGAGTTTGTGTTTTTGGAATACTGTCCTCAAAGTCCTTTGCCACACACCCTCCATGCTGGGTCCCCTGGAGCCACCCATTAGGACTGTGCCCTCTCAATCCATGGGAATTCTTCCCATCCATTGTCCAAAATCGTACAAATTAGGAGAACTCTCCAAAGTCCCCGAGGCCATCCCAATAGTGTAGGTTTCCGGGGACAAACAAGGGCGGTCTGACTCCAGGTGAGCATCTACCTCCACTCATACCATACATGGATGTCCCCAGAGAAGAAGATTGAACCAGAGAGTACGCTAGGCCATAATCAGATCCATTGCTTTGGTTTACAGGCATGTCTCCTCAAAAGCCTGGATTCCAATACAAGCATAAGTGGTTTGCTGAGGCACCCATCAGAACAAATCTCGTCTCCACAAGGAAACTTGTGCATGGGATCTATGTCAAAAGCTTAGGAGAATACTACAGGGTCCCGGTGCCACCGCCCCATTCCAAGGCCCTCATGGACACAAACACACATTAGGCCCCATTCTCAGGAAAGTCTATTTCAACTAAGCCACCCAGGTTGCTCCCGCAGAGTCATCCGATCTCAAATGTATTGTTGCTAGGAGACAATTGGAATGCGAGGCGGGCTTCCCTGGCATCCATCTTCCAACGGTGCTCTGGAGTTAATCCATATGGGATGTCCTGGAGCTGCCCAACATGTCTCAATTGTCCCCAGAAGGAATCCTTGAAGGGGGCATCCCATAACTCCCAACATGGGAAAAACTCCATGGCCTTGAGATTCCGCTCCGTTCATGAAGGGGCAGTCATGC
This sequence comes from Mustela nivalis, assembly GCF_964662115.1. Taxonomy (NCBI): domain Eukaryota; kingdom Metazoa; phylum Chordata; class Mammalia; order Carnivora; family Mustelidae; genus Mustela; species Mustela nivalis. The sequence goes on along the minus strand of NW_028134833.1, from coordinate 79,999 downwards.
ACAGAAACTCCAACCTGAGCCAACGTCTGATCCTCGCCGTGACTTCAGATGTATGAGATATTGGTTCAGATCTGCAGGGGGTACCTGCCGCGCCCTCGGCCTGATGTCCAAGTCAACTTGTGTTCTCAAACTTTTGTCCTCACACTCCTGGCCGAGAAGACCGCATGTTTGGCAATTCCGGACCCACAATGCAGCACTCTGCCTGCACTCTAGAAAAAATATCTTGCCTAATGAGCTGCCCAGGCACCTCAAATGTGGATAAAGCTACACGGCACTCGACTGTACCCAAATTATATAGTCTAACCTGAGCTCTAATGCACTCTCTGACACAACCTGAGCCTGAACCTCCAGATCAACATCCAGGCAGCTGACCACACACTGAGCACATCAGAGCCGCCATGGCCTTAGGTCATCATCTCTACCCAACTGCGGTTTTCAGGCTTCAGAACCTAGTCCTTATCTCCAATCACTGCCCAGGGTTGAAAATGATGCAGAAATCACACCTTCCCCATGGAAAGAGACCTTGTGATTGGCATGTTGTCCAAAGTCCCGTGTAGTTGAAATTAGTGTGGCCCATGAGGCCCCGCCCATGCTCGTGGGCCACATTGGTCACAAACACACATTGTGACCATCAGCCTGAGCCGTGTCCTCAAGTAAGGGCACTCAGTGGCTGGATGAAGAGACAGCATATTGGGCGTGCCATGCCCCTAGGCCCCAATTTTTAACCATAGTTTGGTTTGTCCCTTCACTCTTCCCCAGGTCTCTGCTTTGGAATTTCTCTTTTGTTCGGACACTTGAGGTAATAAACCTGAAAGGAGACCTCCCATCCCACAGATTGACGAAAAACAATTGGGACTGAGCCAAAACCACAGAGAGGAAGATTCGTCCATGGCCCATGAGGCCTCCCCACATTCCACGGCCATCGTTGATACAAAATACAGATACTAAAGCCTGAGCAAGTGCCTCAGACTCGCTCTTTCTTCATATCCTGAAGAGTTCTTCTCATGGTTTGTAGATTGGGCCTGCCATTCCTACGTCCACAAACCTAAGCTGAGTTTGTGTTTTCAGACTTCTGTCCTCAAAGTCCTGGGCCAAACACCCTCCAGGCTGGGGCCCCTGGAGCCACACATTAGGACTGTGCCTACCCAATCTATGGGAATTCTGCCCATTCCATTGTCCAAAATCGTACAAATTAGGAGAACTCTCCAAAGTCCCAGGGGCCATCCCAATAGTGTAGGACTCCGGGGACAAACAAGCATGGTCTGACAACAGGTGAACATCTACCTCCACTCATTCCATAGATGGATATCCCCAGAGAAGAAGATTGAACCAGACAGGACCCTAGGCCATAATTGGATCCATTGCTTTGGTTTGCAGGCATGTCTCCTCAAAAGCCTGGTATCCAATACGAGCATAAGGGGTTTCCGGAGGCACCCATCAAAACAAATCTAGTCTCCACAAGGAAACTTGTGCATGGGAGCTATGTCAAAAGCTTAGGAGAATACTTAGGGTCCCGGTGCCACCGCCCCATTCCAAGGCCCTAATGGACACAAACACACATTAGGCCCCATCCTCAGGAAAGTCCATTTCAACTCAGCCACCCCGGTTGCTCCCGCAGAGCCATCCGATTTCAACTGTCTTGTTGCTAGGAGACAATTGGAATGCGAGGCAGGCTTCCCTGGCATCCATCCTCCAACTGTGCTCTGCAGTCATTCCATATGGGATGTCCTGGAGCTGCCCAACAGGTCTCAATTGTCCCGCAGAAGGAATCCTTGAAGGGGGCATCCCACAACTCCCAACGTGGGAAAACCTCCAGGCCCTTGAGATTCCGCTCCGTTCATGAAGGATAGTCATGCACAGAAACTCCAACCTGAGCCAACGTCTGATACTCGCCGTGATTTCAGATGCTTGAGATATTGGTTCAGATCTGCAGGGGGTACCTGCAGTGCCCTCGGCCAGAAGCCCAAGTCGAGCTTGTGTTCTCAGACTTCTGTCCTCACACTCCTGGCCCATAAGCCCTCAAGTTTGGCAATTCCGGACCCACAATGCAGCACTCTGCCTGCCCTCTAGAAAAAATATCTTCCCTAATGAGCTGCCTGGACACCTCAAATGAGGATAAACCTACAAGGCACTCGAATGTACCCAAATTATATAGTCTAACCTGGGCACTAATGCACTGTCTGACACAACCTGAGCCAGAACCTCCTGACCAACACCCAGGCAGCTGACCACACACAGTGAGCCTATCAGACCCGCCATGGCCTTAGGTGGTCATCTCTTCCCAACAGCGGTTTTTCGGGCTTCAGAACCTAGGCCTTATCTCCAACCACGGCCCATGGTTGAAAATGATGCAGAAATCAGAACACCCTTCCCATGGTTAGAGACCTTGTGATTGGCAAGTTGTCCAAAGTCCAGTGTAGTTGAAACCAGTGTGGCCCATGAGGCCCCGCCCATGCTCGCAAAACCACATTGGTCACAAACACACATTGTGACCCTCAGCCTGAGCCCAGTCCTCAAGTACGGCCTCTCAGTGGCTGGATGAAGAGACAGCATATTGGGCGTGCCATGCCCCTAGGCCCCAATTTTTAAACATAGTTTGGGTTGTCCCTTCACTCTTCCCCAGCGCTCTGTTTTGGAATTCCTCTTATGTTCGGACACCTGAGGTAATAAACCTGAAAGGAGACCTCCCATTCCACAGATTGACGAAAAACAATTGGGACTGGGCCAAATCCACAGAGAGGAATATTCGTCCATGGGCCATGAGGCCTCCCCAAATTCCCCGGCCATCATTGATACAAAATCCAAAGACAAAAGCCTGAGCAAGTACCTCAGACTCGCTCTTTCTTCATATCCTGAAGAGTTCTTCTCATGGTTTGTAGATTACGCCTGCCATACCTACGTCCCCAAACCTAAGCTGAGTTTCTGTTTTCAATCTTCTGTTCAAAGTCCTGGGCCACACACCCTCCAGGCTGGGGCGCCAGGAGCCACACATTAGTACTGTGCCTACCCAATCCATGGGAATTCTGCCCATTCCATTGTCCCAAATCGTACAAATTAGGAGAACCCTCCAAAGTCCCCGAGGCCCTCCCAATAGTGTATGTCTCCGGGGACAAACAGGGCGGTCTGACACCAGGTGATCATCTACCTCCAATCATTCCATAGATGGAGAACCCCAGAGAAGAAGATTGAACCAGACAGGACCCTAGGCCATAATCGGGTCCATTGCTTTGGTTTACAGGCATGTGTCCTCAAAAGCCTGGATTCCAATACCAGCATAAGGGGTTTCCTGAGGCACCCATCAGAAAAAATCTCGTCTCCACAAGGAAACTTTTGCATGGGAGCTATGTCAAAAGCTTAGGAGAATACTTCAGGGTCCCGGTGCCACCGCCCTAATCCAAGGCCCTCATGGACACAACACACATTAGGCCCCATCCTCAGGAAAATCCATTTCAACTCAGCCACCTCGGTTGCTCCCACAGAGCCACCGATCTCAACGCTATTGTTGCTAGGAGACAATTGTAATGCGAGGCGGGCTTCCCTGGCATCCATCCTCCAACGGTGCTCTGGAGTCATTCCATATGGGATGTCCTGGAGCTGCCCAACAGGTCTCAATTGTCCCACAGAAGGAATCCTTGAAGAGGGCATCCATAAAATCCCAATGTGGGAAAACCTCCATGGCCTTGAGATTCCTCTCCGTTCATGAAGGGGCAGGCATGCACAGAAACTCCAACCTGAGCCAACGTCTGATCCTCGCCTTGCCTCAGATGCTTGAGATATTGGTTCCGATCTGCAGGGGGTACATGCCGTGCCCTCGGCCTGAAGCCCAAGTCTAGCTTATGTTCTCAGACTTCTGTCCTCACACTCCTGACCCAGAAGCTCTCAAGTTTGGCAATTCCGGACCCACAATGCAGCACTCTGCCTGCCCTCTAGAAAAAACATCTTGCCTAATAAGCTGCCCAGTAACCTAAAAGTGGGATAAACCTACACGGCACTCGACTGTACCCAAATTATATAGTCTAACCTGGTCACTAATGCACTGTCTGACACACCCTGAGCTAGAACCTCCTGACCAAAACCCAGGCAGATGAATGCACACTGAGCGTATGAGACCCACCATGGCCTTAGGTCGTCATCTCTTCCCAACTGCGATTTTTCAGGCTTCAGAACCTAGACCTTATCTCCGACCACCGCCCAGGTTTGAAAATGAAGCAGAAATCAGAACACCTTCCCCATGGCAAGAGACCTTGTGATTGGCATGTTGTCCAAATCCAGTGTAGTTGAAACCAGTGTGGCCCATAAGGCCCCGCCCATGCTCGCAGGCCATATTGGTCACAAACTCACATTGTGACCCTCAGCATGAGCCCAGTCCTCAAGTCAGGCCTCTCAGTGGCTGGATGAAGAGACAGCATATTGGGCCTGCCATGCCCCTAGTCCCCAATTTTTAACCATAGTTTGGGTTGTCCCTTCACTCTTTCCCAAGGCTCTGCTTTGGAATTCCTCTTTTGTTCGGACACCTGAGTTAATAAACAGGAAAGGAGACCTCCCATCCCACAGATTGACGAAAAACAATTGGGACCGGGCCAAATCCACAGAGAGGAAGATTCGTCCATGGCCCATGAGGCCTCCCCACATTCCACGGCCATCGTTGATATAAAATGCAGAGGCAAAACCTGATCAAGAGCCTCAGACTCGCTCTTTCTTCATATCCTGAAGAGTTCTTCTCATGGTTTGTAGATTGGGCCTGCATACCTACGTCCCCAAACCTGAGCTGAGTTTGTGTTTTTAGAATACTGTCCTCAAAGTCCTTTGCCACACACCCTCCAGGCTGGGTCCCCTGGAGCCACCCATTAGGACTGTGCCTACTCAATCCATGGGAATTCTTCCCATCCATTGTCCAAAATCGTACAAATTAGGAGAACTCTCCAAAGTCCCCGAGGCCATCCCAATTGTGTAGGTTTCCGGGGACAAACAAGGGCGGTCTGACACCAGGTGAGCATCTACCTCCACTCATACCATACATGGATGTCCCCAGAGAAGAAGATTGAACCAGAGAGTACGCTAGGCCATAATCAGATCCATTGCTTTGGTTTACAGGCATGTCTCCTCAAAAGCCTGGATTCCAATACAAGCATAAGTGGTTTGCTGAGGCACCCATCAGAACAAATCTCGTCTCCACAAGGAAACTTGTGCATGGGATCTATGTCAAAAGCTTAGGAGAATACTACAGGGTCCCGGTGCCACCGCCCCATTCCAAGGCCCTCATGGACACAAAAACACATTAGGCCCCATTCTCAGGAAAGTCTATTTCAACTAAGCCACCCAGGTTGCTCCCGCAGAGTCATCCGATCTCAAATGTATTGTTGCTAGGAGACAATTGGAATGCGAGGCGGGCTTCCCTGGCATCCATCTTCCAACGGTGCTCTGGAGTTAATCCATATGGGATGTCCTGGAGCTGCCCAACATGTCTCAATTGTCCCCAGAAGGAATCCTTGAAGGGGGCATCCCATAACTCCCAACATGGGAAAAACTCCATGGCCTTGAGATTCCGCTCCGTTCATGAAGGGGCAGTCATGCACAGAAACTCCAACCTGAGCCAACGTCTGATCCTCGCCGTGACTTCAGATGTATGAGATATTGGTTCAGATCTGCAGGGGGTACCTGCCGCGCCCTCGGCCTGATGTCCAAGTCAACTTGTGTTCTCAAACTTTTGTCCTCACACTCCTGGCCGAGAAGACCGCAAGTTTGGCAATACCGGACCCACAATGCAGCACTCTGCCTGCACTCTAGAAAAAATATCTTGCCTAATGAGCTGCCCAGGCACCTCAAATGTGGATAAAGCTACACGGCACTCGACTGTACCCAAATTATATAGTCTAAACTGAGCTCTAATGCACTCTCTGACACAACCTGAGCCTGAACCTCCAGATCAACATCCAGGCAGCTGACCACACACTGAGCACATCAGAGCCGCCATGGCCTTAGGTCATCATCTCTACCCAACTGCGGTTTTCAGGCTTCAGAACCTAGTCCTTATCTCCAATCACTGCCCAGGGTTGAAAATGATGCAGAAATCACACCTTCCCCATGGAAAGAGACCTTGTGATTGGCATGTTGTCCAAAGTCCCGTGTAGTTGAAATTAGTGTGGCCCATGAGGCCCCGCCCATGCTCGCGGGCCACATTGGTCACAAACACACATTGTGACCATCAGCCTGAGCCGAGTCCTCATAAGGCCTCTCAGTGGCTGGATGAAGAGACAGCTTATTGGGCGTGCCATGCCCCTAGGCCCCAATTTTTAACCATAGTTTGGGTTGTCCCTTCACTCTTCCCCAGGTCTCTGCTTTGGAATTCCTATTTTGTTCGGACACTTGAGGTAATAAACCTGAAAGGAGACCTCCCATCCCACAGATTGACGAAAAACAATTGGGACTGGGCCAAAACCACAGAGAGGAAGATTCGTCCATAGCCCATGAGGCCTCCCCACATTCCACGGCCATCGTTGATACAAAATACAGATACTAAAGCCTGATCAAGTGCCTCAGACTCGCTCTTTCTTCATATCCTGAAGAGTTCTTCTCATGGTTTGTAGATTGGGCCTGCCATTCCTACGTCCGCAAACCTAAGCTGAGTTTGTGTTTTCAGACTTCTGTCCTCAAAGTCCTGGGCCAAACACCCTCCAGGCTGGGGCCCCTGGAGCCACACATTAGGACTGTGCCTACCCAATCTATGGGAATTCTGCCCATTCCATTGTCCAAAATCGTACAAATTCGGAGAACGCTCCAAAGTCCCAGGGGCCATCCCAATAGTGTAGGACTCCGGGGACAAACAAGGGTGGTCTGACAACAGGTGAGCATCTACCTCCACTCATTCCATAGATGGATATCCCCAGAGAAGAAGATTGAACCAGACAGGACCCTAGGCCATAATTGGATCCATTGCTTTGGTTTGCAGGCATGTCTCCTCAAAAGCCTGGTATCCAATACGAGCATAAGGGGTTTCCGGAGGCACCCATCAAAACAAATCTAGTCTCCACAAGGAAACTTGTGCATGGGAGCTATGTCAAAAGCTTAGGAGAATACTTAGGGTCCCGGTGCCACCGCCCCATTCCAAGGCCCTAATGGACACAAACACACATTAGGCCCCATCCTCAGGAAAGTCCATTTCAACTCAGCCACCCCGGTTGCTCCCGCAGAGCCATCCGATTTCAACTGTCTTGTTGCTAGGAGACAATTGGAATGCGAGGCAGGCTTCCCTGGCATCCATCCTCCAACTGTGCTCTGCAGTCATTCCATATGGGATGTCCTGGAGCTGCCCAACAGGTCTCAATTGTCCCGCAGAAGGAATCCTTGAAGGGGGCATCCCACAACTCCCAACGTGGGAAAACCTCCAGGCCCTTGAGATTCCGCTCCGTTCATGAAGGATAGTCATGCACAGAAACTCCAACCTGAGCCAACGTCTGATACTCGCCGTGATTTCAGATGCTTGAGATATTGGTTCAGATCTGCAGGGGGTACCTGCAGTGCCCTCGGCCAGAAGCCCAAGTCGAGCTTGTGTTCTCAGACTTCTGTCCTCACACTCCTGGCCCATAAGCCCTCAAGTTTGGCAATTCCGGACCCACAATGCAGCACTCTGCCTGCCCTCTAGAAAAAATATCTTCCCTAATGAGCTGCCTGGACACCTCAAATGAGGATAAACCTACAAGGCACTCGAATGTACCCAAATTATATAGTCTAACCTGGGCACTAATGCACTGTCTGACACAACCTGAGCCAGAACCTCCTGACCAACACCCAGGCAGCTGACCACACACAGTGAGCCTATCAGACCCGCCATGGCCTTAGGTGGTCATCTCTTCCCAACAGCGGTTTTTCGGGCTTCAGAACCTAGGCCTTATCTCCAACCACGGCCCATGGTTGAAAATGATGCAGAAATCAGAACACCCTTCCCATGGTTAGAGACCTTGTGATTGGCAAGTTGTCCAAAGTCCAGTGTAGTTGAAACCAGTGTGGCCCATGAGGCCCCGCCCATGCTCGCAAAACCACATTGGTCACAAACACACATTGTGACCCTCAGCCTGAGCCCAGTCCTCAAGTACGGCCTCTCAGTGGCTGGATGAAGAGACAGCATATTGGGCGTGCCATGCCCCTAGGCCCCAATTTTTAAACATAGTTTGGGTTGTCCCTTCACTCTTCCCCAGCGCTCTGTTTTGGAATTCCTCTTATGTTCGGACACCTGAGGTAATAAACCTGAAAGGAGACCTCCCATTCCACAATTGATGAAAAACAATTGGGACTGGGCCAAATCCACAGAGAGGAAGATTCGTCCATGGGCCACGAGGCCTCCCCAAATTCCACGGCCATCATTGATACAAAATCCAAAGACAAAAGCCTGAGCAAGTACCTCAGACTCGCTCTTTCTTCATATCCTGAAGAGTTCTTCTCATGGTTTGTAGATTACGCCTGCCATACCTACGTCCCCAAACCTAAGCTGAGTTTCTGTTTTCAATCTTCTGTTCAAAGTCCTGGGCCACACACCCTCCAGGCTGGGGCGCCAGGAGCCACACATTAGTACTGTGCCTACCCAATCCATGGGAATTCTGCCCATTCCATTGTCCCAAATCGTACAATTAGGAGAACCCTCCAATGTCCCCGAGGCCCTCCCAATAGTGTATGTCTCCCGGGACAAACAGGGCGGTGTGACACCAGGTGATCATCTACCTCCAATCATTCCATAGATGGAGAACCTCAGAGAAGAAGATTGAACCAGACAGGAACCTAGGCCATAATCGGGTCCATTGCTTTGGTTTACAGGCATGTGTCCTCAAAAGCCTGGATTCCAATACCAGCATAAGGGGTTTCCTGAGGCACCCATCAGAAAAAATCTCGTCTCCACAAGGAAACTTTTGCATGGGAGCTATGTCAAAAGCTTAGGAGAATACTTCAGGGTCCCGGTGCCACCGCCCTAATCCAAGGCCCTCATGGACACAACACACATTAGGCCCCATCCTCAGGAAAATCCATTTCAACTCAGCCACCTCGGTTGCTCCCACAGAGCCACCGATCTCAACGCTATTGTTGCTAGGAGACAATTGTAATGCGAGGCGGGCTTCCCTGGCATCCATCCTCCAACGGTGCTCTGGAGTCATTCCATATGGGATGTCCTGGAGCTGCCCAACAGGTCTCAATTGTCCCACAGAAGGAATCCTTGAAGAGGGCATCCATAAACTCCCAATGTGGGAAAACCTCCATGGCCTTGAGATTCCTCTCCGTTCATGAAGGGGCAGGCATGCACAGAAACTCCAACCTGAGCCAACGTCTGATCCTCGCCTTGCCTCAGATGCTTGAGATATTGGTTCCGATCTGCAGGGGGTACATGCCGTGCCCTCGGCCTGAAGCCCAAGTCTAGCTTATGTTCTCAGACTTCTGTCCTCACACTCCTGACCCAGAAGCTCTCAAGTTTGGCAATTCCGGACCCACAATGCAGCACTCTGCCTGCCCTCTAGAAAAAACATCTTGCCTAATGAGCTGCCCAGTAACCTAAAAGTGGGATAAACCTACACGGCACTCGACTGTACCCAAATTATATAGTCTAACCTGGTCACTAATGCACTGTCTGACACACCCTGAGCTAGAACCTCCTGACCAAAACCCAGGCAGATGAATGCACACTGAGCGTATGAGACCCACCATGGCCTTAGGTCGTCATCTCTTCCCAACTGCGATTTTTCAGGCTTCAGAACCTAGACCTTATCTCCGCCCACCGCCCAGGTTTGAAAATGATGCAGAAATCAGAACACCTTCCCCATGGCAAGAGACCTTGTGATTGGCATGTTGTCCAAATCCAGTGTAGTTGAAACCAGTGTGGCCCATAAGGCCCCGCCCATGCTCGCAGGCCATATTGGTCACAAACTCACATTGTGACCCTCAGCATGAGCCCAGTCCTCAAGTCAGGCCTCTCAGTGGCTGGATGAAGAGACAGCATATTGGGCCTGCCATGCCCCTAGTCCCCAATTTTTAACCATAGTTTGGGTTGTCCCTTCACTCTTTCCCAAGGCTCTGCTTTGGAATTCCTCTTTTGTTCGGACACCTGAGTTAATAAACAGGAAAGGAGACCTCCCATCCTACAGATTGATGAAAACAATTGGGACCGGGCCAAATCCACAGAGAGGAAGATTCGTCCATGGCCCATGAGGCCTCCCCACATTCCACGGCCATCGTTGATATAAAATGCAGAGGCAAAACCTGATCAAGTGCCTCAGACTCGCTCTTTCTTCATATCCTGAAGAGTTCTTCTCATGGTTTGTAGATTGGGCCTGCATACCTACGTCCCCAAACCTGAGCTGAGTTTGTGTTTTTAGAATACTGTCCTCAAAGTCCTTTGCCACACACCCTCCAGGCTGGGTCCCCTGGAGCCACCCATTAGGACTGTGCCTACTCAATCCATGGGAATTCTTCCCATCCATTGTCCAAAATCGTACAAATTAGGAGAACTCTCCAAAGTCCCCGAGGCCATCCCAATTGTGTAGGTTTCCGGGGACAAACAAGGGCGGTCTGACACCAGGTGAGCATCTACCTCCACTCATACCATACATGGATGTCCCCAGAGAAGAAGATTGAACCAGAGAGTACGCTAGGCCATAATCGGATCCATTGCTTTGGTTACAGGCATGTCTCCTCAAAAGCCTGGATTCCAATACAAGCATAAGTGGTTTGCTGAGGCACCCATCAGAACAAATCTCGTCTCCACAAGGAAACTTGTGCATGGGATCTATGTCAAAAGCTTAGGAGAATACTACAGGGTCCCGGTGCCACCGCCCCATTCCAAGGCCCTCATGGACACAAACACACATTAGGCCCCATTCTCAGGAAAGTCTATTTCAACTAAGCCACCCAGGTTGCTCCCGCAGAGTCATCCGATCTCAAATGTATTGTTGCTAGGAGACAATTGGAATGCGAGGCGGGCTTCCCTGGCATCCATCTTCCAACGGTGCTCTGGAGTTAATCCATATGGGATGTCCTGGAGCTGCCCAACATGTCTCAATTGTCCCCAGAAGGAATCCTTGAAGGGGGCATCCCATAACTCCCAACATGGGAAAAACTCCATGGCCTTGAGATTCCGCTCCGTTCATGAAGGGGCAGTCATGCACAGAAACTCCAACCTGAGCCAACGTCTGATCCTCGCCGTGACTTCAGATGTATGAGATATTGGTTCAGATCTGCAGGGGGTACCTGCCGCGCCCTCGGCCTGATGTCCAAGTCAACTTGTGTTCTCAAAATTTGTCCTCACACTCCTGGCCGAGAAGACCGCATGTTTGGCAATTCCGGACCCACAATGCAGCACTCTGCCTGCCCTCTAGAAAAAATATCTTGCCTAATGAGCTGCCCAGGCACCTCAAATGTGGATAAACCTACACGGCACTCCACTGTACCCAAATTATATAGTCTAACCTGAGCTCTAATGCACTCTCTGACACAACCTGAGCCTGAACCTCCAGATCAACATCCAGGCAGCTGACCACACACTGAGCACATCAGAGCCGCCATGGCCTTAGGTCATCATCTCTACCCAACTGCGGTTTTCAGGCTTCAGAACCTAGTCCTTATCTCCAATCACTGCCCAGGGTTGAAAATGACGCAGAAATCACACCTTACCCATGGAAAGAGACCTTGTGATTGGCATGTTGTCCAAATCCCGTGTAGTTGAAATTAGTGTGGCCCATGAGGCCCCGCCCATGCTCGCGGGCCACATTGGTCACAAACACACATTGTGACCATCAGCCTGAGCCGAGTCCTCATAAGGCCTCTCAGTGGCTGGATGAAGAGACAGCTTATTGGGCGTGCCATGCCCCTAGGCCCCAATTTTTAACCATAGTTTGGGTTGTCCCTTCACTCTTCCCCAGGTCTCTGCTTTGGAATTCCTATTTTGTTCGGACACTTGAGGTAATAAACCTGAAAGGAGACCTCCCATCCCACAGATTGACGAAAAACAATTGGGACTGGGCCAAAACCACAGAGAGGAAGATTCGTCCATATCCCATGAGGCCTCCCACATTCCACGGCCATCGTTGATACAAAATACAGATACTAAAGCCTGAGCAAGTGCCTCAGACTCGCTCTTTCTTCATATCCTGAAGAGTTCTTCTCATGGTTTGTAGATTGGGCCTGCCATTCCTACGTCCGCAAACCTAATCTGAGTTTGTGTTTTCAGACTTCTGTCCTCAAAGTCCTGGGCCAAACACCCTCCAGGCTGGGGCCCCTGGAGCCACACATTAGGACTCTGCCTACCCAATCTATGGGAATTCTGCCCATTCCATTGTCCAAAATCGTACAAATTCGGAGAACGCTCCAAAGTCCCAGGGGCCATCCCAATAGTGTAGGACTCCGGGGACAAACAAGGGTGGTCTGACAACAGGTGAGCATCTACCTCCACTCATTCCATAGATGGATATCCCCAGAGAAGAAGATTGAACCAGACAGGACCCTAGGCCATAATTGGATCCATTGCTTTGGTTTGCAGGCATGTCTCCTCAAAAGCCTGGTATCCAATACGAGCATAAGGGGTTTCCGGAGGCACCCATCAAAACAAATCTAGTCTCCACAAGGAAACTTGTGCATGGGAGCTATGTCAAAAGCTTAGGAGAATACTTAGGGTCCCGGTGCCACCGCCCCATTCCAAGGCCCTAATGGACACAAACACACATTAGGCCCCATCCTCAGGAAAGTCCATTTCAACTTAGCCACCCCGGTTGCTCCCGCAGAGCCATCCGATTTCAACTGTCTTGTTGCTAGGAGACAATTGGAATGCGAGGCAGGCTTCCCTGGCATCCATCCTCCAACTGTGCTCTGCAGTCATTCCATATGGGATGTCCTGGAGCTGCCCAACAGGTCTCAATTGTCCCGCAGAAGGAATCCTTGAAGGGGGCATCCCACAACTCCCAACGTGGGAAAACCTCCAGGCCCTTGAGATTCCGCTCCGTTCATGAAGGATAGTCATGCACAGAAACTCCAACCTGAGCCAACGTCTGATACTCGCCGTGATTTCAGATGCTTGAGATATTGGTTCAGATCTGCAGGGGGTACCTGCAGTGCCCTCGGCCAGAAGCCCAAGTCGAGCTTGTGTTCTCAGACTTCTGTCCTCACACTCCTGGCCCATAAGCCCTCAAGTTTGGCAATTCCGGACCCACAATGCAGCACTCTGCCTGCCCTCTAGAAAAAATATCTTCCCTAATGAGCTGCCTGGACACCTCAAATGAGGATAAACCTACAAGGCACTCGAATGTACCCAAATTATATAGTCTAACCTGGGCACTAATGCACTGTCTGACACAACCTGAGCCAGAACCTCCTGACCAACACCCAGGCAGCTGACCACACACAGTGAGCCTATCAGACCCGCCATGGCCTTAGGTGGTCATCTCTTCCCAACAGCGGTTTTTCGGGCTTCAGAACCTAGGCCTTATCTCCAACCACGGCCCATGGTTGAAAATGATGCAGAAATCAGAACACCCTTCCCATGGTTAGAGACCTTGTGATTGGCAAGTTGTCCAAAGTCCAGTGTAGTTGAAACCAGTGTGGCCCATGAGGCCCCGCCCATGCTCGCAAAACCACATTGGTCACAAACACACATTGTGACCCTCAGCCTGAGCCCAGTCCTCAAGTACGGCCTCTCAGTGGCTGGATGAAGAGACAGCATATTGGGCGTGCCATGCCCCTAGGCCCCAATTTTTAAACATAGTTTGGGTTGTCCCTTCACTCTTCCCCAGCGCTCTGTTTTGGAATTCCGCTTATGTTCGGACACCTGAGGTAATAAACCTGAAAGGAGACCTCCCATTCCACAATTGATGAAAAACAATTGGGACTGGGCCAAATCCACAGAGAGGAAGATTCGTCCATGGGCCACGAGGCCTCCCCAAATTCCACGGCCATCATTGATACAAAATCCAAAGACAAAAGCCTGAGCAAGTACCTCAGACTCGCTCTTTCTTCATATCCTGAAGAGTTCTTCTCATGGTTTGTAGATTACGCCTGCCATACCTACGTCCCCAAACCTAAGCTGAGTTTCTGTTTTCAATCTTCTGTTCAAAGTCCTGGGCCACACACCCTCCAGGCTGGGGCGCCAGGAGCCACACATTAGTACTGTGCCTACCCAATCCATGGGAATTCTGCCCATTCCATTGTCCCAAATCGTACAATTAGGAGAACCCTCCAATGTCCCCGAGGCCCTCCCAATAGTGTATGTCTCCCGGGACAAACAGGGCGGTGTGACACCAGGTGATCATCTACCTCCAATCATTCCATAGATGGAGAACCTCAGAGAAGAAGATTGAACCAGACAGGAACCTAGGCCATAATCGGGTCCATTGCTTTGGTTTACAGGCATGTGTCCTCAAAAGCCTGGATTCCAATACCAGCATAAGGGGTTTCCTGAGGCACCCATCAGAAAAAATCTCGTCTCCACAAGGAAACTTTTGCATGGGAGCTATGTCAAAAGCTTAGGAGAATACTTCAGGGTCCCGGTGCCACCGCCCTAATCCAAGGCCCTCATGGACACAACACACATTAGGCCCCATCCTCAGGAAAATCCATTTCAACTCAGCCACCTCGGTTGCTCCCACAGAGCCACCGATCTCAACGCTATTGTTGCTAGGAGACAATTGTAATGCGAGGCGGGCTTCCCTGGCATCCATCCTCCAACGGTGCTCTGGAGTCATTCCATATGGGATGTCCTGGAGCTGCCCAACAGGTCTCAATTGTCCCACAGAAGGAATCCTTGAAGAGGGCATCCATAAACTCCCAATGTGGGAAAACCTCCATGGCCTTGAGATTCCTCTCCGTTCATGAAGGGGCAGGCATGCACAGAAACTCCAACCTGAGCCAACGTCTGATCCTCGCCTTGCCTCAGATGCTTGAGATATTGGTTCCGATCTGCAGGGGGTACATGCCGTGCCCTCGGCCTGAAGCCCAAGTCTAGCTTATGTTCTCAGACTTCTGTCCTCACACTCCTGACCCAGAAGCTCTCAAGTTTGGCAATTCCGGACCCACAATGCAGCACTCTGCCTGCCCTCTAGAAAAAACATCTTGCCTAATGAGCTGCCCAGTAACCTAAAAGTGGGATAAACCTACACGGCACTCGACTGTACCCAAATTATATAGTCTAACCTGGTCACTAATGCACTGTCTGACACACCCTGAGCTAGAACCTCCTGACCAAAACCCAGGCAGATGAATGCACACTGAGCGTATGAGACCCACCATGGCCTTAGGTCGTCATCTCTTCCCAACTGCGATTTTTCAGGCTTCAGAACCTAGACCTTATCTCCGCCCACCGCCCAGGTTTGAAAATGATGCAGAAATCAGAACACCTTCCCCATGGCAAGAGACCTTGTGATTGGCATGTTGTCCAAATCCAGTGTAGTTGAAACCAGTGTGGCCCATAAGGCCCCGCCCATGCTCGCAGGCCATATTGGTCACAAACTCACATTGTGACCCTCAGCATGAGCCCAGTCCTCAAGTCAGGCCTCTCAGTGGCTGGATGAAGAGACAGCATATTGGGCCTGCCATGCCCCTAGTCCCCAATTTTTAACCATAGTTTGGGTTGTCCCTTCACTCTTTCCCAAGGCTCTGCTTTGGAATTCCTCTTTTGTTCGGACACCTGAGTTAATAAACAGGAAAGGAGACCTCCCATCCTACAGATTGATGAAAACAATTGGGACCGGGCCAAATCCACAGAGAGGAAGATTCGTCCATGGCCCATGAGGCCTCCCCACATTCCACGGCCATCGTTGATATAAAATGCAGAGGCAAAACCTGATCAAGTGCCTCAGACTCGCTCTTTCTTCATATCCTGAAGAGTTCTTCTCATGGTTTGTAGATTGGGCCTGCATACCTACGTCCCCAAACCTGAGCTGAGTTTGTGTTTTTAGAATACTGTCCTCAAAGTCCTTTGCCACACACCCTCCAGGCTGGGTCCCCTGGAGCCACCCATTAGGACTGTGCCTACTCAATCCATGGGAATTCTTCCCATCCATTGTCCAAAATCGTACAAATTAGGAGAACTCTCCAAAGTCCCCGAGGCCATCCCAATTGTGTAGGTTTCCGGGGACAAACAAGGGCGGTCTGACACCAGGTGAGCATCTACCTCCACTCATACCATACATGGATGTCCCCAGAGAAGAAGATTGAACCAGAGAGTACGCTAGGCCATAATCGGATCCATTGCTTTGGTTACAGGCATGTCTCCTCAAAAGCCTGGATTCCAATACAAGCATAAGTGGTTTGCTGAGGCACCCATCAGAACAAATCTCGTCTCCACAAGGAAACTTGTGCATGGGATCTATGTCAAAAGCTTAGGAGAATACTACAGGGTCCCGGTGCCACCGCCCCATTCCAAGGCCCTCATGGACACAAACACACATTAGGCCCCATTCTCAGGAAAGTCTATTTCAACTAAGCCACCCAGGTTGCTCCCGCAGAGTCATCCGATCTCAAATGTATTGTTGCTAGGAGACAATTGGAATGCGAGGCGGGCTTCCCTGGCATCCATCTTCCAACGGTGCTCTGGAGTTAATCCATATGGGATGTCCTGGAGCTGCCCAACATGTCTCAATTGTCCCCAGAAGGAATCCTTGAAGGGGGCATCCCATAACTCCCAACATGGGAAAAACTCCATGGCCTTGAGATTCCGCTCCGTTCATGAAGGGGCAGTCATGCACAGAAACTCCAACCTGAGCCAACGTCTGATCCTCGCCGTGACTTCAGATGTATGAGATATTGGTTCAGATCTGCAGGGGGTACCTGCCGCGCCCTCGGCCTGATGTCCAAGTCAACTTGTGTTCTCAAAATTTGTCCTCACACTCCTGGCCGAGAAGACCGCATGTTTGGCAATTCCGGACCCACAATGCAGCACTCTGCCTGCCCTCTAGAAAAAATATCTTGCCTAATGAGCTGCCCAGGCACCTCAAATGTGGATAAACCTACACGGCACTCCACTGTACCCAAATTATATAGTCTAACCTGAGCTCTAATGCACTCTCTGACACAACCTGAGCCTGAACCTCCAGATCAACATCCAGGCAGCTGACCACACACTGAGCACATCAGAGCCGCCATGGCCTTAGGTCATCATCTCTACCCAACTGCGGTTTTCAGGCTTCAGAACCTAGTCCTTATCTCCAATCACTGCCCAGGGTTGAAAATGACGCAGAAATCACACCTTACCCATGGAAAGAGACCTTGTGATTGGCATGTTGTCCAAATCCCGTGTAGTTGAAATTAGTGTGGCCCATGAGGCCCCGCCCATGCTCGCGGGCCACATTGGTCACAAACACACATTGTGACCATCAGCCTGAGCCGAGTCCTCATAAGGCCTCTCAGTGGCTGGATGAAGAGACAGCTTATTGGGCGTGCCATGCCCCTAGGCCCCAATTTTTAACCATAGTTTGGGTTGTCCCTTCACTCTTCCCCAGGTCTCTGCTTTGGAATTCCTATTTTGTTCGGACACTTGAGGTAATAAACCTGAAAGGAGACCTCCCATCCCACAGATTGACGAAAAACAATTGGGACTGGGCCAAAACCACAGAGAGGAAGATTCGTCCATATCCCATGAGGCCTCCCACATTCCACGGCCATCGTTGATACAAAATACAGATACTAAAGCCTGAGCAAGTGCCTCAGACTCGCTCTTTCTTCATATCCTGAAGAGTTCTTCTCATGGTTTGTAGATTGGGCCTGCCATTCCTACGTCCGCAAACCTAATCTGAGTTTGTGTTTTCAGACTTCTGTCCTCAAAGTCCTGGGCCAAACACCCTCCAGGCTGGGGCCCCTGGAGCCACACATTAGGACTCTGCCTACCCAATCTATGGGAATTCTGCCCATTCCATTGTCCAAAATCGTACAAATTCGGAGAACGCTCCAAAGTCCCAGGGGCCATCCCAATAGTGTAGGACTCCGGGGACAAACAAGGGTGGTCTGACAACAGGTGAGCATCTACCTCCACTCATTCCATAGATGGATATCCCCAGAGAAGAAGATTGAACCAGACAGGACCCTAGGCCATAATTGGATCCATTGCTTTGGTTTGCAGGCATGTCTCCTCAAAAGCCTGGTATCCAATACGAGCATAAGGGGTTTCCGGAGGCACCCATCAAAACAAATCTAGTCTCCACAAGGAAACTTGTGCATGGGAGCTATGTCAAAAGCTTAGGAGAATACTTAGGGTCCCGGTGCCACCGCCCCATTCCAAGGCCCTAATGGACACAAACACACATTAGGCCCCATCCTCAGGAAAGTCCATTTCAACTTAGCCACCCCGGTTGCTCCCGCAGAGCCATCCGATTTCAACTGTCTTGTTGCTAGGAGACAATTGGAATGCGAGGCAGGCTTCCCTGGCATCCATCCTCCAACTGTGCTCTGCAGTCATTCCATATGGGATGTCCTGGAGCTGCCCAACAGGTCTCAATTGTCCCGCAGAAGGAATCCTTGAAGGGGGCATCCCACAACTCCCAACGTGGGAAAACCTCCAGGCCCTTGAGATTCCGCTCCGTTCATGAAGGATAGTCATGCACAGAAACTCCAACCTGAGCCAACGTCTGATACTCGCCGTGATTTCAGATGCTTGAGATATTGGTTCAGATCTGCAGGGGGTACCTGCAGTGCCCTCGGCCAGAAGCCCAAGTCGAGCTTGTGTTCTCAGACTTCTGTCCTCACACTCCTGGCCCATAAGCCCTCAAGTTTGGCAATTCCGGACCCACAATGCAGCACTCTGCCTGCCCTCTAGAAAAAATATCTTCCCTAATGAGCTGCCTGGACACCTCAAATGAGGATAAACCTACAAGGCACTCGAATGTACCCAAATTATATAGTCTAACCTGGGCACTAATGCACTGTCTGACACAACCTGAGCCAGAACCTCCTGACCAACACCCAGGCAGCTGACCACACACAGTGAGCCTATCAGACCCGCCATGGCCTTAGGTGGTCATCTCTTCCCAACAGCGGTTTTTCGGGCTTCAGAACCTAGGCCTTATCTCCAACCACGGCCCATGGTTGAAAATGATGCAGAAATCAGAACACCCTTCCCATGGTTAGAGACCTTGTGATTGGCAAGTTGTCCAAAGTCCAGTGTAGTTGAAACCAGTGTGGCCCATGAGGCCCCGCCCATGCTCGCAAAACCACATTGGTCACAAACACACATTGTGACCCTCAGCCTGAGCCCAGTCCTCAAGTACGGCCTCTCAGTGGCTGGATGAAGAGACAGCATATTGGGCGTGCCATGCCCCTAGGCCCCAATTTTTAAACATAGTTTGGGTTGTCCCTTCACTCTTCCCCAGCGCTCTGTTTTGGAATTCCGCTTATGTTCGGACACCTGAGGTAATAAACCTGAAAGGAGACCTCCCATTCCACAATTGATGAAAAACAATTGGGACTGGGCCAAATCCACAGAGAGGAAGATTCGTCCATGGGCCACGAGGCCTCCCCAAATTCCACGGCCATCATTGATACAAAATCCAAAGACAAAAGCCTGAGCAAGTACCTCAGACTCGCTCTTTCTTCATATCCTGAAGAGTTCTTCTCATGGTTTGTAGATTACGCCTGCCATACCTACGTCCCCAAACCTAAGCTGAGTTTCTGTTTTCAATCTTCTGTTCAAAGTCCTGGGCCACACACCCTCCAGGCTGGGGCGCCAGGAGCCACACATTAGTACTGTGCCTACCCAATCCATGGGAATTCTGCCCATTCCATTGTCCCAAATCGTACAATTAGGAGAACCCTCCAAAGTCCCCGAGGCCCTCCCAATAGTGTATGTCTCCCGGGACAAACAGGGCGGTCTGACACCAGGTGATCATCTACCTCCACTCATTCCATAGATGGAGAACCTCAGAGAAGAAGATTGAACCAGACAGGACCCTAGGCCATAATCGGGTCCATTGCTTTGGTTTACAGGCATGTGTCCTCAAAAGCCTGGATTCCAATACCAGCATAAGGGGTTTCCTGAGGCACCCATCAGAAAAAATCTCGTCTCCACAAGGAAACTTTTGCATGGGAGCTATGTCAAAAGCTTAGGAGAATACTTCAGGGTCCCGGTGCCACCGCCCTAATCCAAGGCCCTCATGGACACAACACACATTAGGCCCCATCCTCAGGAAAATCCATTTCAACTCAGCCACCTCGGTTGCTCCCACAGAGCCACCGATCTCAACGCTATTGTTGCTAGGAGACAATTGTAATGCGAGGCGGGCTTCCCTGGCATCCATCCTCCAACGGTGCTCTGGAGTCATTCCATATGGGATGTCCTGGAGCTGCCCAACAGGTCTCAATTGTCCCACAGAAGGAATCCTTTAATAGGGCATTCATAAACTCCCAACGTGGGAAAACCTCCATGGCCTTGAGATTCCTCTCCGTTCATGAAGGGGCAGTTATGCTCAGAAACTCCAACCTGAGCCAACGTCTGATCCTCGCCTTGGCTTCAGATGCTTGAGATATTGGTTCCGATCTGCAGGGGGTACATGCCGTGCCCTCGGCCTGAAGCCCAAGTCTAGCTTGTGTTCTCAGACTTCTGTCCTCACACTCCTGGCCCAGAAGCTCTCAAGTTTGGCAATTCCGGACCCACAATGCAGCACTCTGCCTGCCCTCTAGAAAAAACATCTTGCCTAATGAGCTGCCCAGGAACCTAAAAGGGGGATAAACCTACACGGCACTCGACTGTACCCAAATTATATAGTCTAACCTGGTCACTAATGCACTGTCTGACACACCCTGAGCTAGAACCTCCTGACCAAAACCCAGGCAGATGAATGCACACTGAGCGTATGAGACCCAACATGGCCTTAGGTCGTCATCTCTTCCCAACTGCGATTTTTCAGGCTTCAGAACCTAGACCTTATCTCCAACCACCGCCCAGGGTTGAAAATGATGCAGAAATCAGAACACCTTCCCCATGGCAAGAGACCTTGTGATTGGCATGTTGTCCAAAGTCCAGTGTAGATGAAACCAGTGTGGCCCATGAGACCCGCCCATGCTCGCGGGCCACATTGGTCACAAACTCACATTGTGACCCTCAGCATGAGCCCAGTCCTCAAGTCAGGCCTCTCAGTGGCTGGATGAAGAGACAGCATATTGGGCCTGCCATGCCCCTAGTCCCCAATTTTTAACCATAGTTTGGGTTGTCCCTTCACTCTTTCCCAAGGCTCTGCTTTGGAATTCCTCTTTTGTTCGGACACCTGAGTTAATAAACAGGAAAGGAGACCTCCCATCCTACAGATTGATGAAAACAATTGGGACCGGGCCAAATCCACAGAGAGGAAGATTCGTCCATGGCCCATGAGGCCTCCCCACATTCCACGGCCATCGTTGATATAAAATGCAGAGGCAAAACCTGATCAAGTGCCTCAGACTCGCTCTTTCTTCATATCCTGAAGAGTTCTTCTCATGGTTTGTAGATTGGGCCTGCATACCTACGTCCCCAAACCTGAGCTGAGTTTGTGTTTTTAGAATACTGTCCTCAAAGTCCTTTGCCACACACCCTCCAGGCTGGTTCCCCTGGAGCCACACATTAGGACTGTGCCTACTCAATCCATGGGAATTCTTCCCATCCATTGTCCAAAATCGTACAAATTAGGAGAACTCTCCAAAGTCCCCGAGGCCATCCCAATAGTGTAGGTTTCCGGGGACAAACAAGGGCGGTCTGACACCAGGTGAGCATCTACCTCCACTCATACCATACATGGATGTCCCCAGATAAGAAGATTGAACCAGACAGTACGCTAGGCCATAATCGGATCCATTGCTTTGGTTTACAGGCATGTCTCCTCAAAAGCCTGGATTCCAATACAAGCATAAGTGGTTTGCTGAGGCACCCATCAGAACAAATCTCGTCTCCACAAGGAAACTTGTGCATGGGATCTATGTCAAAAGCTTAGGAGAATACTACAGGGTCCCTGTGCCACCGCCCCATTCCAAGGCCCTCATGGACACAAACACACATTAGGCCCCATTCTCAGGAAAGTCTATTTCAACTAAGCCACCCAGGTTGCTCCCGCAGAGTCAACTGATCTCAAATGTATTGTTGCTAGGAGACAATTGGAATGCGAGGCGGGCTTCCCTGGCATCCATCTTCCAACGGTGCTCTGGAGTTAATCCATATGGGATGTCCTGGAGCTGCCCAACATGTCTCAATTGTCCCCAGAAGGAATCCTTGAAGGGGGCATCCCATAACTCCCAACATGGGAAAAACTCCATGGCCTTGAGATTCCGCTCCGTTCATGAAGGGGCAGTCATGCACAGAAACTCCAACCTGAGCCAACGTCTGATCCTCGCCGTGACTTCAGATGTATGAGATATTGGTTCAGATCTGCAGGGGGTACCTGCAGCGCCCTCGGCCTGATGTCCAAGTCAACTTGTGTTCTCAAAATTTATCCTCACACTCCTGGCTGAGAAGACCGCATGTTTGGCAATTCCGGACCCACAATGCAGCACTCTGCCTGCCCTCTCGAAAAAATATCTTGCCTAATGAGCTGCCCAGGCACCTCAAATGTGGATAAACCTACACGGCACTCGACTGTACCCAAATTATATAGTCTAACCTGAGCTCTAATGCACTCTCTGACACAACCTGAGCCTGAACCTCCAGATCAACATCCAGGCAGCTGACCACACACTGAGCACATCAGAGCCTCCATGGCCTTAGGTCATCATCTCTACCCAACTGCGGTTTTCAGGCTTCAGAACCTAGTCCTTATCTCCAATCACTGCCCAGGGTTGAAAATGACGCAGAAATCACACCTTACCCATGGAAAGAGACCTTGTGATTGGCATGTTGTCCAAATCCCGTGTAGTTGAAATTAGTGTGGCCCATGAGGCCCCGCCCATGCTCGCGGGCCACATTGGTCACAAACACACATTGTGACCCTCAGCCTGAGCCGAGTCTTCAAGTAAGGCCTCTCAGTGGCTGGATGAAGAGACAGCATATTGGGCGTGCCATGCCCCTAGGCCCCAATTTTTAACCCTAGTTTGGGTTGTCCCTTCACTCTTCCCCAGGGCTCTGCTTTGGAATTCCTCTTTTGTTCGGATAACTGATGTAATAAACCCAAAAGGAGACCCTCCATCGCACAGATTGACGAAAAACAATTGGGACCGGGCCAAATCCACAAAGAGGAAGATTCGTCCATGGCCCATGAGGCCTCCCCACATTCCATGGCTACCGTTGATAAAAATCCAGAGACAAAATCCTGAGCAAGCGCCTAAGACTCGATCTTTCTTCATTTCCTGAAAAGTTCTTCTCTTGGATTGTATATTGGACCTGCCATACCTACATCCCCAAACCTAAGCTGTGTTTGTGTATTCTGACTTCAGTCCTCAATGTCCTGGGCCAGACACCCTCCAGGCTGGCGCCCCTGGAGCCACACATTAGGACTGTGCCTACCAAATACATGGGAATTCTGCCTACTCCATTTTCCAAATTCGTAGAAATTAGGAGAACTCTCCAAAGTCCCCGAGGCCATCTCAATAGTGTAGGTCTCCGGGGACAAACAAGTGCGGTCTGACACCAGGGGAGCATCTACCTCCACTCATTCCATAGATGGATATCCCCTGAGAAGAAGATTGAACCAGACAGGACCCTAGGCCATAATCGCATCCATTGCTTTTGTTTACAGGCATGTCTCCTCAAAGCCTGGATTCCAATACCAGCATAGGGGGTTTACTGAGGCACCCATCAGAACAAATCCCGTCTCCACAAGGAAACCTGTGCTTGGGAGCTATGTAAAAGCTTAGGAGAATACTTCAGGGTCCCGAATCAACCGCCCCATTCCAAGGCCATCATGGACACAAACACACATTAGGCCCCATCCTCAGGAAAGTCCATTTCAACTCAGCCACCCCGGTTGCTCCCACATAGCCATCCGATCTCAACTGTCTTGTTGCTAGGAGACAATTGGAATGCATGGCGGCTTCCCTGGCATCCATCCTCCAAGGGTGCTCTGGAGTCATTCCATATGGGATGTCCTGGACCTGCCCAACAGGTGTCAATTGTCCAGCAGAAGGAATCCTTGAAGGGGGCATCCCACAACTCCCAACGTGGGAAAACCTTCATAGACTTGAGATTTTGCTCCGTTCAAGAAGGGGCAATCCTGCACACAAACTCCAACCTGAGCCAACGTCTAATCCTCGCCGTGACTTCAGATGCATGAGATATTGGTTCAGATCTGCAAGGGGTACCTGCCGTGCCCTCGGCCCGAAACCCAAGTCTATCTTGTGTTCTCAGACTTCTGTCCTCACCCTCCTGGCCCAGAAGCCCTCAAGTTTGGCAATTCCGGACCCACAATACAGTACTCTTCCTGCCCTCTAGAAAAAATATCTTGCCTAATGAGCTGCCCAGGCACCTCAATGAGGATAAACCTACACGGCACTCGACTGTACCCAAATTATATAGTTTAACCTGAGCTCTAATGCACTCTCTGACACAAACTGAGCCCAAACCTCCTGACCAACACCCAGCCAGCTGACCGCACAGTGAGCACATCAGACCCGCCATGGCCTAGGTCATCATCTCATCCCAATTGCGGTTTTCAGGCTTCAGAACTAGACCTTATCTCGAAACACTGCCCAGGGTTGAAAATGTTGCAGAAATCAGAACTCCTTCCCCATGGCAAGAGACCTTGTGATTGGCATGTTGTCCAAAGTTCAGTGTAGTTGAAACCAGTGTGGCCCATGAGGCCCCGCCCATGCTCACAGGCCAAATTGGTCACAAACACACATTGTGGCCCTCAGCCTGAGCCGAGTCCTCAAGTAAGGCCTCTCAGTGGCTGGATGAAGAGACAGCATATTGGGCGTGCCATGCCCCTAGGCTCCAATTTTTAACCATAGTTTGGGTTGTCCCTTCACTCTTCCCCAGGGCTCTGCTTTGGAATTCTTCTTTGTTTGGGACACATTAGATAACAAACCCGAAAGGAGACATCCATCCCACAGATTGACAGAAAACAAATGGGACCGGGCCAAATCCACAGAGAGGAAGATTCATCCATGGCGCATGAGGCCTCCACACATACCACGGCATTCGTTGAATCAAAATCCAGAGACAAAAGCCTGAGCAAGGGCCTCAGACTCTATCTTTCTTCATTTCTTGAAGAGTTCTTCTCATGGTTTGTAGATTGGGCCTGCCATCCCTACGTCCCCATGCTTAAGCTGAGTTTGTGTTTTCAGACTTCTGTCCTCAAAGTCATGAGCCACACCCCTACAGGCTGGGTCCCCTGGAGCCACAAATAGGACTGTGCCTACCCAATCCATGAGACTTCTGCCCATTCCATTTTCCAAAATCGTACAAATTAGGAGTAACCTCCAAATTCCGAGGCCATCTCAATTGTGTAGGTCTCCGGGGAAAAACAAGGGCGGTGTGATACCAGCTGAGCACCTACCTCCACTCATACCATAGATGGATATACCCAGAGAAGAAGATTGAACCAGACAGTACGCTAGGCCATAATCGGATCCATTGCTTTGGTTTACAGGCATGTCTCCTCAAAAGCCTGGATTCCAATACAAGCATAAGTGGTTTGCTGAGGCAACCATCAGAACAAATCTCGTCTCCACAAGGAAACTTGTGCATGGGATCTATGTCAAAAGCTTAGGAGAATACTTCAGGGTCCCGGTGCCACAGCCCCATTCCAAGGCCCTCATGGACACAAACACACATTAGGCCCCATTCTCAGGAAAGTCTATTTCAACTAAGCCACCCCGGTTGCTCCCGCAGAGTCATCCGATCTCAACTGTATTGTTGCTAGGAGACAATTGGAATGCGAGGCTGGCTTCCCTGGCATCCATCTTCCAACGGTGCTCTGGAGTTAATCCATATGGGATGTCCTGGAGCTGCCCAACATGTCTCAATTGTCCCCCAAAAGGAATCCTTGAAGGGGGCATCCCACAACTCCCAACATGGGAAAAACTCCATGGCCTTGACATTCCGCTCCGTTCATGAAGGGGCAGTCATGCACAGAAACTCCAACCTGAGCCAACGTCTGATCCTCGCCGTGACTTCAGATGTATGAGATATTGGTTCAGATCTGCAGGGGGTACCTGCCGTGCCCTCGGCCTGATGTCCAAGTCAACTTGTGTTCTCAAACTTTTGTCCTCACACTCCTGGCCGAGAAGACCGCAAGTTTGGCAATTCCGGACCCACAATGCAGCACTCTGCCTGCACTCTAGATAAAATATCTTTCCTAATAGGCTGCCCAGGCACCGCAAATTTGGATAAACCTACACGGCACTCGACTGTACCCAAATTATATAGTCTAACCTGAGCTCTAATGCACTCTCTGACAAAACCTGAGCCTGAACCTCCAGATCAACATTCAGGCAGCTGACCACACACTGAGCACATCAGACCCGCCATGGGCTTAGGTCATCATCTCTACCCAACTGCGGTTTTCAGGCTTCAGAACCTAGACCTTATCTCCAACCACTGCCCAGGGTTGAAAATGATGCAGAAATCACACCTTCCCCATGGAAAGAGACCTGTGATTGGCATGTTGTCCAAAGTCCCGTGTAGTTGAAATCAGTGTGGCCCATGAGGCCCCGCCCATGCTCGTGGGCCACATTGGTCATAAACACACATTGTGACCCTCAGCCTGAGCCGAGTCCTCAAGTAAGTCCACTCAGTGGCTGGATGAAGAGACAGCATATTGGGCGTGCCATGCCCCTAGGCCCCAATTTTTAACCCTAGTTTGGGTTGTCCCTTCACTCTTCCCCAAGGCTCTGCTTTGGAATTCCTCTTTTGGTGGGACACCTGAGGTAATAAACCTGAAAGGAGACCTCCCATCCCACAGATTGACGAAAAACAATTGGGACCGGGGCATATCCACAGAGAGGAAGATTCATCCATGACCCATGAGGTCTCCCCACATTCCACGGCCACCGTTGATACAAAATCCAGAGACAAAATCCTGAGCAAGCGCCTAAGACTCGCTCTTTCTTCATTTCCTGAAAAGTTCTTCTCATGGTTAGTATATTGGGCCTGCCATACCTACGTCCCCAAACCTAAGCTGAGTTTGTGTATTCTGACTTCAGTCCTCAAAGTCCTGGGCCACTCAACCTCCAGGCTGGGGCCCCTGGAGCCACACATTAGGTCTGTGCCTACCAAATACATAGGAATTCTGCTCACTCCATTTTCAAAAATCGTACAAATTAGGAGAACTCTCCAAATTCCTCGAGGCCATCCCAATAATGTAGGTCTCCGGGGACAAACAAGGGCGGTCTGACACCACTGAGCATCTCCCTCCACTCATACCATAGATGGATGTCCCCAGAGAAGAAGTTTGAACCAGACAGGACCCTAGGACATAAACGGATCCATTGCTTTGGTTTACAGGCATGTCTCCTCAAAAGTCTGGATTCCATGACCAGCTTAGGGGTTTTTCTGAGGCACCCATCAGAACAAATCTCGTCTCCACTAGGAAACTTGTGCATGGGAACTATATCAAAAGCTTAGGAGAACACTTCATGGTCCCGGTGCCACTGCCCTATTCCAAGGCCCTCATGGACACAAACACACTTTAGGCCCCATTCTCAGGAAAGTCCATTTCAACTCAGCCACCCCGGTTGCTCCGGCAGAGCCATCCGATCTCAAGTGTCTTGTTGCTAGGAGACAATTAGAATGCGAGGCAGGCTTCCCTGGCATCCATCCTTGAACGGTGCTCTGGATTCGTTCCATATCGGATGTCCTGGAGCTGCCCAACATGTCTCAATTGTCCCGCAGAAGGAATACTTGAAGGGGGTATCCCACAACTCCCAAAGTGGGAAAACCTCCATGGCCTTGAGATTCCGCTCCGTTCATGAAGGGGCAGTCATGCACCCGATACTCCAATCTGAGCCAACGTCTGATCCTCGCCGTGACTTCAGATGCATGAGATATTGTTTCAGATCTGCAGGAGTACCTGCCGTGCCCTGGCCGAAGGCCAATCTAGCTTGTGTTCTCAGACTTCTGTCCTCACACTCCTGGCCCAGAAGACCTCACGTTTGGCAATTCCAAACCCACAATGCAGCACTCTGTCTGTCCTCTAGAAAAAATACTTTGCCTAATGAGCTGCCCAGGTACCTCAAATGAGGATAAACCTACACGGCACTCGACTATACCCAAATTATATAGTCTAACCTGAGCACTAATGCACTCTCTGACACAACCTGAGCCCGAACCTCCTGACCAACACCCAGGCAGCTGACCGCACAGTGAGCACATCAGACCCACCAAGGCCTTTGGTCGTCATCTATTCCCATTTGCGGTTTTCATGCTTCAGAACCTACACCATATCGCCAACCACTGCTCAGGGTTGAAAATGATGCAGAAATCAGAACTCTTTCTCCATGGCAAGAGAGCTTGTGCTTGGAATGTTGTCCAAAGTTCAGTGTCGTTGAAACCAATGTGGCCCATGAGACCCCGCCCATGATCGCGGGCCACTATGGTCACAAACACACATTGTGACCCTCAGCCTGAGCCCAGTCTTCAAGTAAGGCCTCTCAGTGGCTGGATGAAGAGACAGCATATAGGTCCTGCCATGCCCCAAGCCACAATTTTTAACCATAGTTTGGGTTGTCCCTCCACTGTTCCCCAGGGCTCTGCTTTGGAATTCCTTTTTGGTTGGGACACCTGAGGTAACAAACCTGAAAGGAGACCTCCCATCCCAGAGATTGATGAAAAAGAATTCTGACCTGACCAAATCCACAGAGAGGAAGATTTGTCCATGGCCCATGAGGCCTCCCCACTTTCCACGGCCATCGTTGATTCAAAATCCATAGACAAAATCCTGAGCAAGCGCCTCTGACTCGCTCTTTCTTCATACCCTGAAGAGTTCTTCTCATGGGTTTTTAAATTGGGCCTGCCATATCTACGTCCCAAACCTAAGCCGAGATTGTATTTTCAGGTTTCTTTCCTCAAAGTCCTGGGGCACACCCTCCCGGCAGGAACCCCTGGAGCCACACATTAGACTGTGCCTACACAATCCATGGGAATTCTGCCCATTCCATTGTCCAGAATCGTACAAATCAGGAGATCCCTCCAAAGTCCCGGAGGCCATCCCAATATTGTAGGTCTCCTGGGACAAACAAGGGCGGTCTGAAAGCAGCTGAGCATCTACCTCCACTCATATCATAGATGGATGTCCCCAGAGAAGAAGATTGAACCAGACAGTAACCTAGGCCATAATCGGATCCATTGCTTTGGTTTACAGGCATGTCTCCTCAAAAGCCTGGATTCCAATACAAGCATAGGGGGTTTTCTGAGGCACCCATCAGAACAAATTTCAACTCCACAAGGAAACTTGTGCTTGGGAGCTATGTCAAAAGCTTAGGAGAATAATTCAGGGTCCCGGTGCCACCACCCCATTCCAAGGCCCTCATGGACACAAACACACATTAGGCCCAATCCTCAGGAAAGTCCATTTCAACTCAGCCACCCCGGTTGCTCCCGCAGAGCTATCCGATCTCAACTGTCTTGTTGTTAGGAGAAAATTGTAATGCGAGGCAGGCTTCCCTGGCATCCATCCTCGAACGGTGCTCTGGAGTCATTCCATATTGGATATCCTGGAGGTGCCCAAAAGGTCTCAATTGTCCCGCAGAAGGAATCCTTAAAGGGGGCATCCCAAAACTCCCAACGTGGGAAAACCTCCATGGCCTTGAGATTCTGCTCCGTTCATGAAGGGGAAGTCATGCACAGAAACTCCAACCTGAGCCATCGTCTGATCCTCGCTGATACTTCAGATACTTGAGATATTTGTTCAGATCTGCAGGGGGTAACTGCCATGCCGTCGGCCTGAAGCCCAAGTCTAGCTTGTATTCTCAGACTTCTGTCCTCACGCTCCTGACCTAGAAGTCCTCAAGTTTGGCAATTCTGGACCCACAATGCAGCACTCTGCCTGCCCTCAAAAGAAAAATATCTTGCCTAATGAGCTGCCCAGGCACCTCAAATGAGCATAAACCTACACGGCACTCGACTGTACCCAAGTTATATAGTCTATCCTGACCACTAATGTACTCTCTGACACAACCTGAGCGCAAACCTCCTGACCAACACCCAGTCAGCTGACTGCACAGTGAGCATATCAGACCCGCCATGGCCTTATGTCGTCATCTATACCCAACTGCGGATTTCAGGCTTTAGAACCTAGACCTTATCTCCAACCACTGCCCAGGGTTGAAAATGATGCAGAAATCAGAACTCTTTTCCCATGGCAAGAGAGCTTGTGCTTGGAATGTTGTCCAAAGTTCAGTGTATTTGAAACCAGTGCGGCCCATTAGGCCCCGCCCATGCTCACGGGCCACATTGGTCACAAACACACATTTTGACCCTCAGCCTGAGCCCAGTACTCAAGTAAGGCCTCTCAGTGGCTAGATGAAGAGAGAGCATATTGGGCCTGCCATGCCACTAGGCCCCAATTTTTAACTATAATTTGGGTTGTCCCTTCACTCTTCCCCAAGGCTCTGCTTTGGAATTCCTCTTTGTTTGGGACACCTAAGGTAACAAACCGGAAAGGAGACCTCCCATCCCACAGCTTGACGAAAAACAATTGGGACCGGGCCAAATCCACACAGAGGAAGATTCGTCCATGGCCCATGAGGCCTCCCCACAGTTCACGGCCATCGTTGATATAAAATCCAGAGACAAAAGCCTGAGCAAGCACCTCAAACTCGCTCTTTCTTCATATCCTGAAGAGTTCTTCTCATGGATTGTAGATTGGGCCTGCCCTACCTACGTCCCCAAACCTAAGCTGAGTTTGTGTTTTCAGATTCTGTCCTCAAAGTCCTGGGCCACACACCCTCCAGGCTGGGGCCCCTGGAGCCACACATTAGGACTGTACCTACCCAATCCATGGGAATTCAGCCCATTCCACTGTCCAAAATTGTACAAATTTGGACAACACTCCAAAGTCCCCGAGGCCATCCCAATAGTGTAGGATTCCAGGAAAAACAAGGGCGGTCTGACAC
Organism: Mustela nivalis; assembly: GCF_964662115.1. Taxonomy (NCBI): domain Eukaryota; kingdom Metazoa; phylum Chordata; class Mammalia; order Carnivora; family Mustelidae; genus Mustela; species Mustela nivalis. The sequence goes on along the minus strand of NW_028134833.1, from coordinate 49,036 downwards.
CAGCTGAGCATCTACCTCCACTCATACCATAGATAGATGTTCCCAGAGAAGAATATTGAACCAGACTGGACCCTAGGCCTTAATCGGATCCATTGCTTTGGTTTACAGGCATGTCTCCTCAAAAGCCTGGATTCCAATATCAGCATAGTGGGTTTTCTGAGCCACCCATCAGAACAAATCTCGTCTCCACAAGGAAACTTGAGCATGGGAGATATGTCAAAAGCTTAGGAGAATACTTCAGTGTCCTGGTGCCACCGCCCCATTCCAAGGCCCTCATGGACACACACACACACATTAGGCCCCATCCTCAGGAAAGTCCATTTCAATTCAGGCACCCCGGTTGCTCTCACAGAGCTATCCGATCTCAACTGTCTTGTTGCTAGGATAAATTGGAATGAGAGGCTGCCTTTCCTGGCATCCATTCTCGAACGGCGCTCTGGAGTCATTCCATATGGGATGTCCTGGAGCTCCCCAACAGGTCTCAAATGTCGCACAGGAGGAATCCTTAAAGGGGGAATCACACAACTCACAACGTGGGAAAACCTCCATGGCCTTGAGATTCCACTCCGTTCATGATGGGGCAGTCATGCACAGAAACTCCAACCTGAGCCAACGTCTGATCCTCGCCATTACTTCAGATACTTGAGATATTAGTTCAGATCTGCAGGGGGTACCTACCGTGCCCTCGGCCTGAAGCCCAAGTCTAGCTTGTATTCTCAAACTTCTGTCCTCACACTCCTGACCTAGAAGTCCTCAAGTTTGTATATTCCGGACCCACAATGCAGCACTCTGCCTGCCCTCTAGAAAAAATATCTTGCCTAATAAGCTGCCCAGGCACCTCAAATGAGCATAAACCTACAGGGCACTCGACTGTACCCAAATTATATAGTCTAACCTGACCACTAATGTACTCTCTGACACAACCTGAGCGCAAACCTCCTAACCAACACCCAGGCAGCTGACCGCACAGTGAGCATATCAGACCCGCCATGGCCTTATGTCGTCATCTATACCCAACTGCAGTTTTCAGGCTTCAGAACCTACACCTTATCTCCAACCACTGCCCAGGGTTGAAAATGATGCAGAAATCAGAACTCTTTATCCATGGCAAGAGAGCTTGTGCTTGGAATGTTGTCCAAAGTTCAGTGTAGTTGAAACCAGTGTAGCCCATGAGGCCCCGGCCATGCTCGTGGGCCACATTGGTCACAAACATACATTGTGACTCTCAGCCTGAGCCCAGTCTTCAAGTAAGACCTCTCAGTGGCTGGATAAAGAGACAGCATATTGGGCCTGCCATGCCCCTAGGCCCCAATTTTAACCATAGTTTGGGTTGTCCCTTCACTCATCCCTAGGGCTCTGCTTTGGATTTCCTCTTTGGTTGTTACACTTGAGGTAACCAACCTTAAAGGAGACCTCCCATCCCACTGCTTGACGAAAAACAATTGGGACCAGAACAAATCCACAGAGAGGAAGATTCATCCATGGCCCATGAGGCCTCCCCACATTCGACGGCCATCGTTGATACAAAATCCAGAGACGAAAGCCTGAGCAAGCGCCTCAGATTAATTCTTTCTTCATATCCTGAAGAGTTCTTCTCATGGTTTGTAGATTGGGCCTGCCATACCCACGTCCCCAAACATATGCTGAGTTTGTGTTTCAGACTTCTGTCCTCAAAGTCCTGGGCCAAACACCCTCCTGGCTGGGGCCCCTAGAGCCACTAATTAGGACTGTGTCTACCCAATCCATGGGAATTCTGCCCATTCCATTGTTGAAATCGTACAAATTAGGAGAACCCCCCAAAATCCCCGAGGCCATCCCAATAGTATAGGTCTCCGGGGACAAAAAAGGGAGGTCTGACAGCAGGTGAGCATCTACCTCCACTCATACCATAGATGGAGGTCCCCAGAGAAGAAGATTGAACCATACAGGACCCTAGGCCATTATCGGATCCATTGCTTTGGTTTACAGGCATGTCTCCTCAAAAGCCTGGATTCCAATACCAGCATAAGGGGTTTCCAAGGCACCCATCAGAACAATTATCCTCTCCACAAGGAAACTTGTGCATGGGAGCTATGCCAAAAGCTTAGGAGAACACTTCAGGGTCCCGGTGCCACCGCCCTATTCCAAGGCCCTCATGGACACAAACACACATTAGGTCCCATCATCAGGAAAGTCCATTTCAACTCAGCCACCCCGGTTGCTCGCCCAGAGCCATCTGATCTCAACTGTCTTGTTGCTAGGAGACAATTGTAATGGGATGCGGCTACCCTGGCATCCATCCTCGAAAGGTGCTCTGGAGTCATTCCTAATGGGATATCCTGGAGCTGCTCAACAGGTCTCAAATGACCCACAGATATAATTCTTAAAAGGGGCATCCCACAACTCCCAACGTGGGAAAACCTCAATGGCCTTGAGATTCCGCTCCGTTCATGAAGGGGCAGTCATGCACAGAAACTCCAACCTGAGCCAACGTCTGTTCCTCGCGGTGACTTCAGATGCATGAGATATTGGTTCAGATATGCAGGGGGTACCTGCCGTGCCCTCGCCCTGAAGCCCAAGTCTAGCTTGTGTTCTCAGACTTCTGTCCTCACATTCCTGGCCCAGAAGCCCTCAAGTTTGGCAATTCCGGACCCACAATGCAGCACTCTGCCTGCACTCTATGAAAAATATCTTGCCTAATGAGCTGCCCAGGCACCTCAAAAGAGGATAAACCTACACGGCACTCGACTGTACCCAAATTATATAGTCTAACCTGAACACTAATGCACTGTCTGACACAACCTGAGCCCGAACCTCCTGACCAACACTCAGGCAGCTGACCGCACAGTGAGCACATCAGACTTGCCATGGCCTTCGGTCGTCATCCCTTCCCAACTGCGGTTTTCAGGTTTCAGAACCTAGACCTTATCTCCAACCACTGCCCAGGGTTGAAAATGATGCAGAAATCAGAACTCCTTCCCCATGGCAAGAAACCTTGTTATTGGCATGTTGTCCAAAGTTCAGTGAAGTTGAAACCAGTGTGGCCCATGAGGCCCCGCCCATGCTCGTGGGCTACATTGGTCATAAACACACATTGTGACCCTCAGCTTTAGACCAGTCCTCAATTAAGGGCTCTCAGAAGCTGGATGTATAGACAGCATATTGGGCCTGCCATGCCACTAGGCCCCAATTTTTAACCATAGATTGGCTTGTCCCTTCACTCTTCCTGTTGGCTCTGCTTTGGAATGCCTCTTTTGTTGGGACACCTGAGGTAACAAACCTGAAAGGAGACCCCCCATCCCACAGCTTGACGAAAAACAATTGGGACCGGGCCAAATCCACAGAGAGGAAGATTCGTCCATGGCCCATGAGGCCTCCCCACATTCCACGGCCATCGTTGATACAAAATCCAGATACAAAAGCATGAGCAAGCGCCTCAGATTTGGTCTTTCTTAATATCCTGAGGAGTTCTTCTAATGGTTTGTAGATTGGGCCATCCATACGTACGTCTCCAACCTATGCTGAGTTTGTGTTTTCAGACTTCTGTCCTCAAAGTCCTGGGTCACACACCCTCCAGGCTGGGGCCCCTGGAGCCACTCATTAGGACTGTTCCTAACCAATCCATGGGAATTCTGCACATTCCATTGTCTAAAATCGTACAAAATAAGAGGACCCTACAAATTCCTGAGTCCCTGCTTATAGTGTAGGTCTCCCGGGACAAACAAGGGGGATCTGACACCAGCTGAGCATCTACCTCCACTCATATCATAGATGGATGTCCCCAGAGTTAAAGATTGAACCAGACAGGGCCTAGGGCATAATCGGATCCATTGCTTTGGTTTACAGGCATATCACCTCAAAAGCCTGGATTCCAATACGAGCATAGGGGGTTTCCTGAGGCACCCATCAGAAAAATCTCGTCTCCACAAGGAAACTTGTGCATGGGAGCTATGTCAAAAGCTTAGGAGAATACTTCAGGGTCCTGGTGCCCCCTCCCCATTCCAAGGCCCTCATTTTCACAAACACACATTGGGCCCCATCCTCAGGAAGTCCATTTCAACTGGGCCAATTGGTTACTCATGCAGAGCTATCCGTACTCAACTCTCTTGTTACTAGGAGACAATTGGAATGCGAGGCGGGCTTCCCTGGCATACATCCTCCAACGGTGCTCTGGCGTCATTCCATATGGGATATCCTGGAGCTCCCAACAGGTCTCTATGGTCCCGCAGAAGGAATCCTTGAGGAGGTTTCCCACAACTCCCAACGTGGGGAAAACCTCCATGGCCTGAGATTCCGCTTCGTTCATGAAGGGGCAGTCATGCACAGAAACTCCAAATGAGCCAACGTCTGATCTTCGCCGTGACTTCAGATGCAGGACATATTGGTTCAGATCTGCAGGGGGTACCTGCCGTGCCCTCGGCCTGAAGCCCAAGTCTAGCTTGTGTTCTCAGACTTCTGTCCTCACACTCCTGCCCCAGAAGCCATCAAGTTTGGCAATTCCGGACCCACAATGCAGCACTCTGCCTGCCCTCTAAAAAAATATCTTTCCTAATGAGCAGCCCAGGCAACTCAAATGAGGATAAACCTACACGGCACTCGACTGTACCCAAACTATATAGTCTAACCTGAGCACTAATGCACTGTGTGACACAATCTGAGTCCCAACCTCCTGACCAACACCCAGGCAGCGGACCGCACAGTGAGCAAATCAGACCCGCCAAGGCCTTAGGTTGTCATCTCTTCCCAAATGCCGTTTTTTAGGCTTCAGAAGCTATACCTTATCTCCAACCACTGCCCACGGTTAAAAATGATGCAGAAATCAGAACACCTTAACCATGCAAGAGATCTTGTGATTGGCATCTTCTCCAAAGTTCAGTTTAGTTGAAACCAGTGTAGCCCATGAGGCCCCGGCCAGGCTCGCAGGCCACAATGGTCACAAACATACATTGTGACTCTCAGCCTGAGCCCAGTCTTCAAGTAAGACCTCTCAGTGGCTGGATGAACAGACAGCATATTGGGCCTGCCATGCCCCTAGGCCCCTAATTTAAACCATAGTTTGGGTTGTCCCTTCACTCTTCCCTAGGGCTCTGCTTTGGAATTCCTCTTTGGTTGGGACACTTGAGGTAACAAACCTGAAAGGAGACTTCCCATCCCACAGCTTGACGAAAAACAATTGGGAACAAACCAAATCCAAAGAAAGGAAGATTCGTCCATTGCCCATGAGGCCTCCCCACATTCGACGGCCATCGTTGATACAAAATCCAGAGACAAAAGCCTGAGCAAGCGCCTCAGATTAATTCTTTCTTCATGTCCTGAAGAGTTCTTCTCATGGTTTGTAGATTGGGCCTGCCATACCTACGTCCTCAAAGCTAAGCTGAGTTTGTGTTCTCAGACTTTTGTCCTCAAAGACCTGGGCCACACACCCTCCGGGTGGGGCCCCTGCAGCCACTAATTAGGACAGTGTCTACCCAATCGATGGGAATTCTGCCCATTCCTTTGTCGAAATCGTACAAATTAGGAGAACCTTCCAAAATCCCCGAGGCCATCCCAATAGTGTAGTTCGCCGGGGACAAACAAGGGCGGTCTGACAACAGGTGAGCATCTACCTCCACTCATTCCATAGATGGATAACCCCAGAGAAGTAGCTTGAACCAGACAGGACCCTAGGCCATAATCGCATCCATTGCTTTGGTTTACAGGCTTGTCTCCTCAAAAGCCTGAATTCCAATACAAGCATAGGGGGTTTCCTGACACCCATCAGAAAAATCTCGTCTCCACAAGGAAACTTGGGCATGGGAGCTATTTCAAAAGTTTAGGAGAATACTTCAGTGTCCTGGTGCCACCTCCCCATTCCAAGGTACTCATGGACACAAACACACATTAGGCCCCATCCTCAGGAAAGTCCATTTCAACTCAGCCACCCCGGTTGCTCCCGCAGAACCATCCGATCTCAATTCTCTTGTTGCTAGGAGACAATTGGAATGCGAGGCGGGCTTCCCTGGCATCCATCCTCCAACGGTGCTCTGGCATCATTCCATATGGGATGTCCTGGAGCTGCCCAACAGATCTCAATTGTCCTGCAGAAGGAATCATTGAAGGTGGCATCCCAAAACTCCCAACGTGGGAAAACCTCCATGGCCTTGAGATTCCGCTCCGTTCATGAAGGGGCAGTCATGCACAGAAACTCCAACCTGAGCCAACGTCTGTTCCTCGCGGTGACTTCAGATGCATGAGATATTGGTTCAGATATGCAGGGGGTACCTGCCGTGCCCTCGCCCTGAAGCCCAAGTCTAGCTTGTGTTCTCAGACTTCTGTCCTCACACTCCTGGCCCAGAAGCCCTCAAGTTTGGCAATTCCGGACCCACAATGCAGCACTCTGCCTGCACTCTATGAAAAATATCTTGCCTAATGAGCTGCCCAGGCACCTCAAAAGAGGATAAACCTACACGGCACTCGACTGTCCCCAAATTATATAGTCTAACCTGAACACTAATGCACTGTCTGACACAACCTGAGCCCGAACCTCCTGACCAACACTCAGGCAGCTGACCGCACAGTGAGCACATCGGACTTGCCATGGCCTTCGGTCGTCATCCCTTCCCAACTGCGGTTTTCAGGTTTCAGAACCTAGACCTTATCTCCAACCACTGCCCAGGGTTGAAAATGATGCAGAAATCAGAACTCCTTCCCCATGGCAAGAAACCTTGTTATTGGCATGTTGTCCAAAGTTCAGTGAAGTTGAAACCAGTGTGGCCCATGAGGCCCCGCCCATGCTCGTGGGCTACATTGGTCATAAACACACATTGTGACCCTCAGCTTTAGACCAGTCCTCAATTAAGGGCTCTCAGAAGCTGGATGTATAGACAGCATATTGGGCCTGCCATGCCACTAGGCCCCAATTTTTAACCATAGATTGGCTTGTCCCTTCACTCTTCCTGTTGGCTCTGCTTTGGAATGCCTCTTTTGTTGGGACACCTGAGGTAACAAACCTGAAAGGAGACCCCCCATCCCACAGCTTGACGAAAAACAATTGGGACCGGGCCAAATCCACAGAGAGGAAGATTCGTCCATGGCCCATGAGGCCTCCCCACATTCCACGGCCATCGTTGATACAAAATCCAGATACAAAAGCATGAGCAAGCGCCTCAGATTTGGTCTTTCTTAATATCCTGAGGAGTTCTTCTAATGGTTTGTAGATTGGGCCATCCATACGTACGTCTCCAACCTATGCTGAGTTTGTGTTTTCAGACTTCTGTCCTCAAAGTCCTGGGTCACACACCCTCCAGGCTGGGGCCCCTGGAGCCACTCATTAGGACTGTTCCTAACCAATCCATGGGAATTCTGCACATTCCATTGTCTAAAATCGTACAAAATAAGAGGACCCTACAAATTCCTGAGTCCCTGCATATATTGTAGGTCTCCCGGGACAAACAAGGGGGATCTGACACCAGCTGAGCATCTACCTCCACTCATATCATAGATGGATGTCCCCAGAGTTAAAGATTGAACCAGACAGGGCCTAGGGCATAATCGGATCCATTGCTTTGGTTTACAGGCATATCACCTCAAAAGCCTGGATTCCAATACGAGCATAGGGGGTATCCTGAGGCACCCATCAGAAAAATATCGTCTCCACAAGGAAACTTGTGCATGGGAGCTATGTCAAAAGCTTAGAAGAATACTTCAGGGTCCTGGTGGCCCCTCCCCATTCCAAGGCCCTCATTTTCACAAACACACATTAGGCCCCATCCTCAGGAAGACCATTTCAACTGGGCCAATCGGTTACTCATGCAGAGCCATCCGATCTCAACTCTCTTGTTGCTAGGAGACAATTGGAATGCGAGGCGGGCTTCCCTGGCATCCATCCTCCAATGGGGCTCTGGCGTCATTCCATATGGGATATCTTGGAGCTCCCAACAGGTCTCTATTGTCCCGCAGAAGGAATCCTTGAGGAGGCTTCCTACAACTCCCAACGTGGGGAAAACCTCCATGGCCTTGAGATTCCGCTTCGTTCATGAAGGGGCAGTCATGCACAGAAACTCCAAATGAGCCAACGTCTGATCTTCGCCGTGACTTCAGATGCATGACATATTGGTTCAGATCTGCAGGGGGTACCTGCCGTGCCCTCGGCCTGAAGCCCAAGTCTAGCTTGTGTTCTCAGACTTCTGTCCTCACACTCCTGCCCCAGAAGCCATCAAGTTTGGCAATTCCGGACCCACAATGCAGCACTCTGCCTGCCCTCTAAAAAAATATCTTTCCTAATGAGCAGCCCAGGCAACTCAAATGAGGATAAACCTACACGGCACTCGACTGTACCCAAACTATATAGTCTAACCTGAGCACTAATGCACTGTGTGACACAATCTGAGCCCCAACCTCCTGACCAACACCCAGGCAGCGGACCGCACAGTGAGCAAATCAGACCCGCCAAGGCCTTAGGTTGTCATCTCTTCCCAAATGCCGTTTTTTAGGCTTCAGAAGCTATACCTTATCTCCAACCACTGCCCAGGGTTAAAAATGATGCAGAAATCAGAACACCTTAACCATGCAAGAGATCTTGTGATTGGCATCTTCTCCAAAGTTCAGTTTAGTTGAAACCAGTGTAGCCCATGAGGCCCCGGCCAGGCTCGCAGGCCACAATGGTCACAAACATACATTGTGACTCTCAGCCTGAGCCCAGTCTTCAAGTAAGACCTCTCAGTGGCTGGATGAACAGACAGCATATTGGGCCTGCCATGCCCCTAGGCCCCTAATTTAAACCATAGTTTGGGTTGTCCCTTCACTCTTCCCTAGGGCTCTGCTTTGGAATTCCTCTTTGGTTGGGACACTTGAGGTAACAAACCTGAAAGGAGACGTCCCATCCCACAGCTTGACGAAAAACAATTGGGAACAAACCAAAACCACAGAGAGGAAGATTCGTCCATTGCCCATGAGGCCTCCCCACATTCGACGGCCATCGTTGATACAAAATCCAGAGACAAAAGCCTGAGCAAGCGCCTCAGATTAATTCTTTCTTCATATCCTGAAGAGTTTTTCTCATGGTTTGTAGATTGGGCCTGCCATACCTACGTCCTCAAAGCTAAGCTGAGTTTGTGTTCTCAGACTTTTGTCCTCAAAGACCTGGGCCACACACCCTCCCGGCTGGGGCCCCTGCAGCCACTAATTAGGACAGTGTCTACCCAATCGATGGGAATTCTGCCCATTCCTTTGTCGAAATCGTACAAATTAGGAGAACCTTCCAAAATCCCCGAGGCCATCCCAATAGTGTAGTTCGCCGGGGACAAACAAGGGCGGTCTGACAACAGGTGAGCATCTACCTCCACTCATTCCATAGATGGATATCCCCAGAGAAGTAGCTTGAACCAGACAGGACCCTAGGCCATAATCGCATCCATTGCTTTGGTTTACAGGCTTGTCTCCTCAAAAGCCTGAATTCCAATACAAGCATAGGGGGTTTCCTGACACCCATCAGAAAAATCTCGTCTCCACAAGGAAACTTGGGCATGGGAGCTATTTCAAAAGTTTAGGAGAATACTTCAGTGTCCTGGTGCCACCTCCCCATTCCAAGGTACTCATGGACACAAACACACATTAGGCCCCATCCTCAGGAAAGTCCATTTCAACTCAGCCACCCCGGTTGCTCCCGCAGAACCATCCGATCTCAACTCTCTTGTTGCTAGGAGACAATTGGAATGTGAGGCGGGCTTCCCTGGCATCCATCCTCCAACGGTGCTCTGGCGTCATTCCATATGGGATGTCCTGGAGCTGCCCAACAGATCTCAATTGTCCTGCAGAAGGGATCATTGAAGGGGGCATCCCAAAACTCCCAACGTGGGAAAACCTCCATGGCCTTGAGAATCCGCTCCGTTCATGAAGGGGCAGTCATGCACAGAAACTCCAACCTGATCCAACGTCTGATCCTTGCCGTGACTTCAGATGCATGAGATATTGTTTCAGAACTGCAAGGGGTACCTGCCGTGCCCTCGGCCTGAAGCCCAAGTCTAGCTTGTCTTCTCAGACTTCTGTCCTCACACTCCTGGCCCAGAAGCCCTCATGTTTGGCAATTCCGGACCCACAATGCAGCACTCTGCCTGCCCTCTAGAAAAAATATCTTTCCTAATGAGCAGCCCAGGCTCCTCAAATGAGAATAAATCTACACGGCACTCGACGGTACCCAAATTATATAGTCTAACCTGGGTACTAGTGCACTGTGTGACACAATCTGAGCCCGAAATTCCTGACCAAGACCCAGCAGCTGACCGCACAGTGAGCACATCACACCCGCCAAGGCCTAGGTCGTCATCTCTTCCCAACTGCGGTTTTCAGGCTTCAGAACCTAGACCTTATCTCCAACCACTGCCCAGGGTTGAAAATGATGCAGAAATCAGATCTCCTTCACCATGGCAAGAGACCTTCTGATTGGCATCTTGTCCAAAGTTCAGTGTAGTTGAAACCAGTGTAGCCCATGAGCACCCGGCCATGCTCGCGGGCCACATTGGTCACAAACACACATTGTGACTCTCAGCTCAGCCCAGTCCTCAAGTAAGTCCTCTCAGTGGCTGGATGGAGAGACAGCATATTGGGCCTGCCATGCCCATATGCCCCAATTTTTAACCATAGTTTGGGTTGTCCCTTCACTCTTCCCTAGGTCTCTGGTTTGCAATTCCTCTTTGGTGGGGGCACATTAGGTAACAACATTGAGAGGAGACCTCCCATCCCACAGCTTGACGAAAAACAATTGGGACTGGACCAAATCCACAGATAGGAAGATTCGTCCATGGACCATGAGGCCTCCCCACATTCCACTGCCATCGTTGATACAAAATCCAGAGACAATAGCCTGAGGAATCGCCGCAGATTCGCTCTTTCTTCATATCCTGAAGAGTTCTTCTCATGGTTTGTAGATTCGGCCTGCCATACCTACATCCCCAAACCTAAGCTGAGTTTGTGTTTTCAGACTTCTGTCCTCAAAGTCCTGGGCCACACACCCTCCAGGCTGGGGCCCCTGGAGCCACATATTAGGACTGTGCCTACCCAATACGTGGGAATTCTGCCCACTTCATTTTCCAAAATCGTACAAATTAGCAGAACTCTCCAATGTACCCGAGGCCATCCCAAAAGTATAGGTCTCCCAGCACAAACAAGGGCGGTCTGACACCAGCTGAAATCTACCTCCACTCATACCATAGATGGATGTCCCCAGAGAAGAAATTGAACTACACAGGACCCTAGGCCATAATCGGAACCATTGCTTTGGTTTACAGGCATGTCTCCTCAAAAGTCTGGAATCCAATACCAGCATAGGGGGTTTCCGGAGGCACCCATCAGAACAAATCTCGTCTCCACAAGGAAACTTGTGCATTGGAGCTATGTCAAAAGCTTGGGAGAATACTTCAGGGTCCCGGTGCCACTGACCCATTCCAAGGCCCTCATGGACACAAATACACATTAGGACCCATCCTCAGGAATGTCCATTTCAACAGCCACCCTTGTTGTTCCCGCAGAGCTATCCGATCTCAACTGTATTGTTGCTAGGAGACAATTGGAATGCGAGGCGGGCTTCCCTGGCATCCATCCTCCAATGCTGCTCTGGAGTCATTCCATATGGCATGTCCTGGAGCTGCCCAACAGGTCTCAATTGTCAGGCAGAAGGAATCCTTGAAGGGGGCATCCCACAACTCCCTACGTGGGAAAACCTCCTAGGCCTTGAGATTCCGCTCCGTTCATGAAGGGGCAGTCATGCACAGAAACTCCAACCTGAGCCAACGTCTGATCCTTGCCGTGACTTCAGATGCTTGAGATATTGGTTCAGATCTGCGGGTGTACCTTCTGTGTCCTCGGCCTGAAGCCCAATTCGAGCTTGTGTTCTTAGACTTCTGTCCTCACACTCCTGGCCCAGAAGCCCTCAGGTTTGGCAATTCCGGACCCACAATGCAGCACTCTGCCTGCCCTCTAGAAAAAATATCTTTCCTAATGAGCAGCCCAGGCTCCTCAAATGAGAATAAATCTACACGGCACTCGACGGTACCCAAATTATATAGTCTAACTAGGGCACTAATACACTGTCTGACACAACCTGAAGCTGAGCCTCCTGACCAAGACCCAGCAGCTGACCGCACAGTGAGCACATCAGTCCCGCCAAGGCCTAGGTCGTCATCTCTTCCCAACTGCGGTTTTCAGGCTTCAGAACCTAGACCTTATCTCCAACCACTGCTCAGGGTTGAAAATGATGCAGAAATCAGAACTCCTTCACCATGGCAAGAGACCTTCTGATTGGCATCTTGTCCAAAGTTCAGTGTAGTTGAAACCAGTGTAGCCCATGAGCACCCGGCCATGCTCGCGGGCCACATTGGTCACAAACACACATTGTGACTCTCAGCTCAGCCCAGTCCTCAAGTAAGTCCTCTCAGTGGCTGGATGGAGAGACAGCATATTGGGCCTGCCATGCCCATATGCCCCAATTTTTAACCATAGTTTGGGTTGTCCCTTCACTCTTCCCTAGGTCTCTGGTTTGCAATTCCTCTTTGGTGGGGGCACATTAGGTAACAACACTGAGAGGAGACCTCCCATCCCACAGCTTGACGAAAAACAATTGGGACTGGACCAAATCCACAGATAGGAAGATTCGTCCATGGACCATGAGGCCTCCCCACATTCCACTGCCATCGTTGATACAAAATCCAGAGACAATAGCCTGAGGAAGCGCCGCAGATTCGCTCTTTCTTCATATCCTGAAGAGTTCTTCTCATGGTTTGTAGATTCGGCCTGCCATACCTACGTCCCCAAACCTAAGCTGAGTTTGTGTTTTCAGACTTCTGTCCTCAGAGTCCTGGGCCACACACCCTCCAGGCTGGGGCCCCTGGAGCCACATATTAGGACTGTGCCTACCCAATACGTGGGAATTCTGCCCACTTCATTTTCCAAAATCGTACAAATAAGCAGAACTCTCCAATGTACCCGAGGCCATCCCAAAAGTATAGGTCTCCCAGCATAAACATGGGCGGTCTGACACCAGCTGAAATCTACCTCCACTCATACCATAGATGGATGTCCCCAGAGAAGAAATTGAACTACACAGGACCCTAGGCCATAATCGGAACCATTGCTTTGGTTTACAGGCATGTCTCCTCAAAAGTCTGGAATCCAATACCAGCATAGGGGGTTTCCGGAGGCACCCATCAGAACAAATCTCGTCTCCACAAGGAAACTTGTGCATTGGAGCTATGTCAAAAGCTTGGGAGAATACTTCAGGGTCCCGGTGCCACCGCCCCATTCCAAGGCCCTCATGGACACAAACACACATTAGGACCCATCCTCAGGAATGTCCATTTCAACAGCCAACCTTGTTGTTCCCGCAGAGCTATCCGATCTCAACTGTATTGTTGCTAGGAGACAATTGGAATGCGAGGCGGGCTTCCCTGGCATCCATCCTCCAACGCTGCTCTGGAGTCATTCCATATGGCATGTCCTGGAGCTCCCCAACAGGTCTCAATTGTCAGGCAGAAGGAATCATTGAAGGGGGCATCCCACAACTCCCTACGTGGGAAAACCTCCAAGGCCTTGAGATTCCGCTCCGTTCATGAAGAGGCAGTCATGCACAGAAACTCCAACCTGAGCCAACGTCTGATCCTCGCTGTGACTTCAGATGCTTGAGATATTGGTTCAGATCTGCGGGTGTACCTTCTGTGTCCTCGGCCTGAAGCCCAATTCGAGCTTGTGTTCTCAGACTTCTGTCCTCACACTCCTGGCCCAGAAGCCCTCAAGTTTGGCAATTACGGACCCACAATGCAGCACTCTGCCTGCCCTCTAGAAAAAATATCTTGCCTATTGAGCTGCCCAGGCACCTCAAATGAGGATAAACCTACACGGAACTCGACTGTACCCAAATTATATAGTCTATCCTGGGCACTAATACACTGTCTGACACAACCTGAAGCTGAGCCTCCTGACCAAAACCCAGGCAGCTGACCGCACAGTGAGCAAATCAGACCTGCCATGGTTTTAGTTCGTCATCTCTTCCTAACTACGGTTCAGGACTCAGAATCTAGACATTATCTACAACCACTGCCCAGGGTTGAAAATAATGCAGAAATCAGAACTCCTTCCCCATGGCAAGAGACCTTTTGATTGGCATGTTGTTCAAAGTTCAGTGTAGTTGAAAAAAGTGTGGCCCATGAGGCCCCGCCCATGCTCGCGGGGAAAATTGATCACAAACAAACATTGTGACCCTCAGCCTTAGATCAGTCCTCAAGTAAGGCCTCTCAGTGGCTGGATGAAGAGACAGCATATTGGGCCTGCCATGCCCCTAGGCCGCAATTTTTACCATAGTTTGGGTTGTACCTTCACTCTTTCACAGGGCTCTGCTTTGGAATTCCTCTTTTGTTCGACACCTGAGGTAATGAAACTGAAAGGAGTCTTCATATTCCACAGATTGACGTAAAACAATTTGGACCGGGCCAAATCCACAGAGAGGAAAATTCGTCCATGGCCCATGAGGACTCCCCACATTCCACGGCCATCGATGATACAAAATCCAGAGACTAAAGGCTGAGCAAGTTCCTCAGAATCACTCTTTCTTCATATCCTGAAGAGTTCTTCTCATGGTTTGTAGATTCGGCCTGCCATACCTACGTCCCCAAACCTAACCTGAGTTTGGGTTTTCAGACTTCTGTCCTCAAAGTCCTGGGCCACACACCGTCAAGGCTGGGGCCCCTGGACCCACACATTAGGACTGTGCCTGCCCAATCCATGGGAATTCTCCCCATTCCATTGTCCAAAATCTTAAAAATTAAGAGAACTCTCCAAAGACCCCGAGGCCATCCCAATAGTGTAGGTCTCCGGGGACAAACAAGGGAGGTCTGACACCAGTTGAGCATCTACCTCCACACATTCCATCGATGGATATCACCAGAGAATAAGATTGAACCAGACAGGACCCTAGGCCATAATCGGATCCATTGATTTGGTTTACAGGCATGTCTCCTCAAAAGCCAGGATTCCAATACCAGCATAAGGGGTTCCCGAGGCACCCATCAGAACAAATCTCGTCTCCACAAGGAAACTTGTGCATGGGAGCTATGTCAAAAGCTTAGGAGAATACTTCAGGGTCCCGGTGCCACCACCCCATTCCAAGGCCCCCATGGACACAAACACACATTAGACCCCAAGCTCAGGAAAGTCCATTTCATCTAGGCCACCCCGGTTGCTCCCACAGAGCCATCCGATCTCAAATGTATTGCTAGGAGACAATTGGAATGCGAGGCAGGCTTCCGGCCATCCATCCTCCAATGGTGCGATGGAGTCATTCCATATGGGATGTCCTGGAGCTGCCCAACAGGTCTCAATTGTCCTGCAGAAGGAATCCTTGAAGGGGGCATCCCACAACTCCCAACGTGGGAAAACCTCCATGGCCTTGAGATTCCGCTCCGTTCATGAAGGGTCAGTCATGCAGAGAAACTCCAACCTGAGCCAACGTCTGATCCTCGCCGTGACTTCAGATGCTTGAGATATTTGTTCAGATCTGCGGGTGTACCTGCCGTGTCCTCGGCCTGAAGCCAAAGTCGAGCTTGTGTTCTCAGACTCCTGTCCTAACACTCCTGGCCCAGAGGCCCTCACTTTTGGCAATTTCGGAACCACAATGCAGCACTCTGCCTGCCCTCTAGAAAAAATATCGTGCCTAATGAGCTGCCCAGGCACCGCAAATGAGGATAAACCTACACGGCACTCGACTGTACCAAATTTTATAGTCTAACCTGGGCACTAATGCACTGTCTGACACAACCTGAGCGAGAACCTCCTGACCAAAACCCAGGCAGCTGACCGCTCACTGAGCTTATCAGACCCGCCATGGCCTTAGGTCGTCATCTCTTCCCAACTGCTGCTTTACAGGCTTCAGGACCTAGACGTTATCTCCAACCACTGCCCAGGGTTGAAAATGATGCAGAAATCAGAACACCTTCCCCATGCCAAGAGACCTTGTGATTGGCATGTTGTCCAAATTCCAGTGAGTTGAAACCAGTGTGGCCCATGAGCCGCGCCCATGCTCGCGGGCCACATTGGTCACAAACACACATTGTGACCCTCAGCCTGTGCCCAGTTATCAAGTAAGGCCTCAGTTGCTGGATGAAGAGACAGCATATTGGGCCTGCCATGCCCGTAGGCCCCAATTTTTAACCATAGTTTGGTTTGTCCCTTCACTCTTCCCCAGGCCTCCTCTTTGGAATTCCTCTTTGGTTCGGACACCTGAGGTAATAAACCTGAAAGGAGACCTCCCTTCCCACAGATTGACGAAAAAAATTGGGACTGGGCCAAATCCACAGAGAGGAAGATTCGTCCATGGCCCATGAGGCCTACCAACATTCCACGGCCATCGTTGATACAAAATCCAGAGACAAACGCCTGAGCAATTCCTCAGAATCGCTCTTTCTTCATCAACTGAAGAGTTCTTCTCATGGTTTGTAGATTGGGCCTGCCAAACCTACGTCCCCAAACCTAAGCTGAGTTTGTGTTTTCAGAATTCTGTCCTCAAAGTCCTGGGCCACACACCCTCCAGGCTGGGGCCCCTGGAGCCACACATTAGGACTGTGCCTACCCAATCCATGGGAATTCTGCCCATTCCATTGTCCAAAATCATACGAATTAGGAGAACTCTCCAAAGTCCCCGAGGCCATCCCAATACTGTAGGTCTCCGGGGACAAACAAGGGCGGTCTGACACCAGGTGAGCATCTACCTCCACTCATTCCATAGATGGATATCCCCAGAGAAGAAGATTGAACCAGACAGGCCGTAGGCCATAATCGGATCCATTGCTTTCGTTTACAGGCATGTCTCCTCAAAAGCCTGAATTCCAATACCATCATAAGGGGTTTCCTGAGGCACCCATCAGAACAAATCTCGTCTCCAAATTGAAACTTGTGCATGGGAGCTATGTCAAAAGCTTAGGAGAATACTTCAGGGTCCTGGTGCCACCTCCCCATTCCAAGGCCCTCATGGACACAAACACATATTAGGCCTCATCCTCAGGAAAGTCCATTTCAACACAGCCACCAAGGTTTCTCCCGCAGAGCCATCCGATCTCAACTCTCTTGTTGCTAGGAGACAATTGGAATGCGAGGCGGGCTTCCCTGGCATCCATCCTCCAAAGTTGCTCTGGCGTCATTCCATATGGGATGTCCTGGAGCTGCCCAACAGGTCTCTATTATCCCGCAGAAGGAATCCTTGAAGGGGGCATCCCACAACCCCAACGTTGGAAAACCTGCATGGCCTTGAGATTCCGCTCTGTTCATGAAGGGGCAGTCTTGCACAGAAACTCCAATCTGATCCAACGTCTGATCCTTGCCGTGACTTCAGATGCATGAGATATTGGTTCAGATCTGCAGGGGGGTTACTGCCATGCTCTCGGCCTGAAGCCCAAGTGTAGCTTGTGTTCTCAAACTTCTGTCCTCACACTCCTGGCCCAGAAACCCTCAAGTTTGGCAATTCCGGACCCACAATGCAGCACTCTGCCTGCCCTCTAAAAAAATATCTGGCCTAATGAACAGCCCAGGCACCTCAAATGAGGATAAACCTACACGGCACTCGACTGTACCCAAAATATATAGTCTAACCTGAGCACTAATGCACTGTGTGACACAAATGAGCCCGAACCTCCTGACCAACACCCAGGCGGCTGACCGCACAGTGAGCACTTCAGACCCGCCATGGCCTTTGGTCGTCATCTCTTCCCAAGTGCGGTTTTCATGCTTCGGAACCTAGACCTTATTTCCAACCACTGCCCAGGTTTGAAAATGATGCAGAAATCAGAAATCCTTACCCATGGCAAGAGAGCTTGTGATTGGTATGTTGTCCAAAGTCCAGTGCAGTTGAAATCAGTGTGGCCCATGAGGCCCCGCCCATGCTCCCGGGACACATTGGTCACAAACACACATTGTGACCCTCAGCCTCAGACCAGTCTTCAAGTAAGGTCTCTCAGTGGCTGATGAAGAGACAGCATATTGGGCCTTGCATGCCCCTAGGCCCAAATTTTTAACCATATTTGGGTTGTTTCTTCTCACTTCCCTAGGGCTCTGCTTGGAATTCCTCTTTCTTTGGGACACCTAAGGTAACAAACCTGAAAGGGGACCTCCATCCCACAGCTTGACGAAAAACAATTGGGACCGGGCCAAATCCACAGAGAGGAATATTCGTCCATGTCCCATGATGCCTCCCCATATACCACGGACATCGTTGATACAAAATCCAGAGACAAAAGCCTGAGCAAGCGCCTCAGACTCGCTCTTTCTTCATATCCTGAAGAGTTCTTCTCATGGTTTGTAGATTGGTCCTGCCATACCTACGTCCCCAAACCTAAGCTGAGTTTGTGTTTTCAGACGTCTGTCCTCAAAGTCCTGGGCCACACACCCTCCAGGCTGGGGCCCCTGGAGCCACACATTAGGACTGTGCCTACCAATCCATGAGAATTCTGCCCATTCCATTGTCCAAAATCGTACAAATTAGGAGAAACCTCCAAAGTCCCTGAGGCCATCCCAATTGTGTAGGTCGCCCGGAACAAAGATGGGCTGTCTGACACCAGCTGATAATCTACCACCACTCAGACTATACATGGATGTCCCCAGAGGAGAAGATTGAACCACACAGGACCCTAGGCTATAATAGGATCCAATGCCTTGGTTTACAGGCATGTCTCCTCAAAAGCCTGATTCCAATATGAGCATAGGGGTTTTGCTGAGGCACCTAGCAGAACTCATCTCGTCTCCACAAGGAAACCTGTGCATGGGAGCCATCCAAAGCATAGGAGAGTACTCAGGGTCCCGGGGTCACCGCCCCATTCCAAGGCCCTCATGGACACAAAAACACATTAGGAACCATCCTCAGGAAAGTCCAATTCAACTCAGCCACCCCGGTTGCTCCCACAGAGCCATCAGCTCTAAACTGTCTTGTTGCCAGGAGACAATTGGAATGCGAGGCGGGCTTCCCAGGCATCCATCCTCGAACGGTGCTCTGGAGTCATTCCATATGGGATGTCCTGGAGCTGTCCAACAGGTCTCAATTGTCCCGCAGAAGGAATCCTTGAAGGGGGCATCCCACAACTCCCAACGTGGGAAAACTTCAGTGGCCTCGAGATTCCGCTCCCTTCATGAAGCAGCCGTCATGCACGGAAACTCCGACCTGAGCCAACGTCTGATCCTTGCCCTGATTTCAGATGCATGAGTATTGGTTCAGATCTGCAGGGAGTACCTGCCGTGCCCTCGGCCTGAAACCCAAGTCTAGCTTGTCTTCTAAGACTTCCGTCCTTACACTCCTGCCCCCGAAGCCCTCAAGTTTGGCAATAACGGACCCACAATGCAGCACTCTGCCTGCCCTCTAGAAAAAAATTATTGCCTCATGAGCTGCCCAGGCACCTTCAATGAGGATAAACCTCCACAGCACTCGACTTCACCCAAATTATATAGTCTAACCTGGGCACTAATGCACTGTCGGACACAACCTGAGCCCGGACCTCCTGACCAACACCCAGAAAGCAGGCCGCACACTGACCACATAAGACCCGCCATGGCCTTAGGTCATCATCTCTTCCCTACCTCAGATTTCAGTCCTCAGAACCGAGACCTTATCTCCAATCACTGCCCAGAGGTGAGTGTGATGCAGAAATCAGAACACCTCCTTACCCATGGTAAGAAACCTTGTGGTTGGCACGTCGTCCAACGTTCAGTGTAGGAGAAACCAGCATTCACCCTGAGGCCCCGCCCATTCTTGAGTGCGACAAGGGCATAAACACTCATTGTGACCCTCAGCATGAGTCCTGTCCTCTAGTAAGTCCTCTCAGTGACTGGACCATTAGATGTGATAATGGGCTTGATATGTCCCTAAGCCCTAATTTTTAACCAGATTTCTGATTGTCCCGTCACCCGCCCCCCCAGGGCTCTACTCTGGAATCCCTCATTCGGTGGGACTCCTGAGGTTAAAAAGAAAACAACATCAAAAAAAAAAACAACAAAAAAACCGGACTTCTTCCATCCCACAGAGTGACTCCAAACGCTTTGCACTGGGCCTAACCACCAGGGAGTAAGACTCGTCCATTTCCCATGAAGTCATCCAGAAATTTCACGACCATGAGTGACACGATATCCAGAGACAAAAACTTGAGCAAGAGCCTCACACTCGCCCTTTTCTCAAATCCCGAAAAGTTCTCCTCATGGTCTGTAGATAAGTCCTGCCATACCTATGACCTGAAACATAAGCCAAGTTTGTGTTTTCAGACAACTGTCCAAACAGCCCTGGCCTACACAACCTACAGGCTCAGGCCCCTGAGGCAAACCTGAGGACTGTACTTGCCCTCTCCAAGGGAATTGTGTGTGCCTATTCCAATGGCCACATCCCTTCTAATAGGATAAACCTCCAAAGTCCCTGATCGATCTCATTAGTGGTGGCTTCCCAGGTAAAACAGGGGCAATCTGAGCCCATCTGAGCACCTACCTGTACTCAGACCCATAGACAGATGTCCCCAGAGGTAAAAAGGAAAGAACAGGCCCCTAGGCACTAATCATATCCATTGCTTTGGTTTCCAGGCATCTCTCCTCAGAGGCCTGGATTTCAATACCAGCATATGGCTGTTTCTTGACTCACCCATCAGAAAACATCTCATCTACACATGGAAAACTTGCACGTTGGAGCTGTGTCAAAGCCTCTCTTTAGGAGAACCCTTCAGGGCCCCAGTGCCACCGCTTCATTCCAAGGTCTCCATAGACACAAAAGCACATTAGGACCCATCCATAGGAGAGTCCATTTCAACTCAGCCTCCTCGGTTGATCCCCCAGATCCAGCAGATCTAACCTGTCTTGTATCTAGGAGACAATTGGAATGCGAGGTGGGCAACCCAGCCATGCATCCTTAGAACCCGGCTCAGAATCATTGGCCTGGAGCCAAACAACAGGTCTCAATTGTCCTGCAGAAGACACTTTGCAGTTTGGAGCTTCTCACAAATCCCATCGTGGGAAAACTCCATGGCCTCGTGATGCCTCCCCTTCGTGAAGGGGCCATCAGGGACAGAAACACCAACTTGAGTGATCGTCTGATCCTCGCCCTGACTTCAGATGCACGAGATCTCGATTCAGGTCTGTAGATTGTGCCATCGATGATACAAAATCCAGAGACAAAAACCTGAGCAAGCGCCTCAGACTCGCACTTTCTTTATATCCTGAAGAGTTCTTCTCATGTTTTGTTGATCGTGCCTGCCATACCAACGTCCCCAAACCTAAGCTGAGATTGTGTTTTCAGACTTCAGTCCTCAATGTCCAGGGCCACACACCCTCCAGGCTGGGGCCCCTGGAGCCACACATTAGAACGGTACCTACCAATCCATGGGAATTCTGCCCATTCCATTGTCCAAAATCGTACAAATTAGGAGAAACCTCCAAAGTCCCTGAGGCCATCCCAATCGCGTAGGTCGCCCGGAACAAACAAGGGCTGTCTGACACCAGCTGATAATCTACCTCCACTCATACCATAAATGGATGTCCCCAGAGGAGAAGATTGAACCAGACAGGACCCTAGGCCATAATAGGATCCATTGCCTTGGTTTACAGGCATGTCTCCTCAAAAGCCTGATTCCAATACGAGCATAGGGGTTTTGCTGAGGCACCCAGCAGAACTCATCTCGTCTCCACAAGGAAATCTGTGCATGGGAGCCATGTCCAAAGCATAGGAGAGTACTTCAGGGTCCCGGTGCCACAGCCCCATTCCAAGGCCCTCATGGACACAAAAACAGATTAGGACCCATCCTCAGGGGAGTCCATTTCAACTCAGCCACCCCGGTCGCTCCCGCAGAGCCATCAGATCAAAACTGTCTTGTTGCTAGGAGACAATTGGAATGCGAGGCGGGCTTCCCAAGCATCCATCCTCGAAAGGTGCTCTGGAGTTATTCCATATGGGATGTCCTGGAGCTGTCCAACAGGTCTCAATTTTCCCGCAGAAGGAATCCTTGAAGGGGACATCCCACAACTCCCAACCTGGGAATACTTCAGTGGCCTCGAGATCCCGCTCCCTTTATGAAGCGGCCGTCATGCACGGAAACTCCAACCTGAGCCAACGTCTGATCCTCGCCCTGACTTCAGATGCATGAGTATTGGTTCAGATCTGCAGGGAGTACCTGCCGTGCCCTCGGCCAGAAACCCAAGTCTAGCTTGTCTTCTCAGACTTCCGTCCTCACACTCCTGCCCCCGAAGCCCTCAAGTTTGGCAATTCCGGACCCAAAATGCAGCACTCTGCCTGCCCTCTAGAAAAAAATTATTGCCTCATGAGCTGCCCAGGCACCTTCAATGAGGAAAAACCTCCACAGCACTCGACTTCACCCAAATTATATAGTCTAACCTGGGCACTAATGCACTGTCGGACACAACCTGAGCCCGGACCTTCTGACCAACACCCGGAAAGCAGACCACACACTGAGCACATAAGACCCGCCATGGCCTTAGGTCATCATCTCTTCCCTACCTCAGATTTCAGGCCTCAGAACCGAGACCTTATCTCCAATCACTGCCCAGGGGTGAGTGTAATGCAGAAATCAGAACACCTCCTTACCCATGGTAAGAAACCTTGTGGTTGGCACGTCGTCCAACGTTCAGTGTAGGAGAAACCAGCATTCACCCTGAGGCCCCGCCCATTCTTGAGTGCGACAAGGGCATAAACACGCATTGTGACCCTCAGCATGAGTCCTGTCCTCTAGTAAGTCCTCTCAGTGACTGGACCATTAGATGTGATAATGGGCTTGATATGTCCCTAAGCCCCAATTTTTAACCAGATTTCTGATTGTCCAGTCACCCCCCTCCAGGGCTCTACTCTGGAATTCCTCATTCGGTGGGACACCTGAGGTTAAAAAGAAAACAACATAAAAAAAGAAAAAACCGGACTTCTTCCATCCCACAGAGTGACCCCAAACGCTTTGGACTGGGCCAAACCACCAGGAAGTACTACTCGTCCATTTCCCATGAAATCATCCAGAAATTTCACGACCATGAGTGACACGATATCCAGAGACAAAAACTTGAGCAAGAGCCTCACACTCGCCCTTTTCTCAAATCCCGAAAAGTTCTCCTCATGGTCTGTAGATAAGTCCTGCCATACCTATGACCTGAAACATAAGCCAAGTTTGTGTTTTCAGAGTACTATCCAAACAGCCCTTGCCTACACAACCTACAGGCTCAGGCCCCTGGAGCCAAACCTGAGGACTCTACTTGCCCTCTCCAAGGGAATTGTGTGTGCCTATTCCAATGGCCACAACCCTTCTAATAGGATAAACCTCCACAGTCCCTGATCCCTCTCATTATTGGTGGCTTTCCAGGTAAAACAGGGGCAATCTGAGCCCATCTGAGCACCTACCTGTACTCAGACCCATAGACAGATGTCCCCAGAGGTAAAAAGGAAAGAACAGGCCCCTAGGCACTAATCATATCCATTGCTTTGGTTTCCAGGCATCTCTCCTCAGAGGCCTGGATTTCAAAACCAGCATATGGCTGTTTCTTGACTCACCCATCAGAAAACATCTCATCTACACATGGGAAACTTGCACGTTGGAGCTGTGTCAAAGCCTCTGTTTAGGAGAACCCTTCTGGGCCCCAGTGCCACCGCTTCATTCCAAGGTCTCCATAGACACAAAAGCACATTAGGACCCATCCATAGGAGAGTCCATTTCAACTCAGCCTCCTCGGTTGCTCCCCCAGATCCAGCAGATCTAACCTGTCTTGTTTCTAGGAGACCATTGGAATGCGAGGTGGGCTACCCAGCCATGCATCCTTAGAACCCTGCTCAGAATTATTGGCCTGGAGCCAAACAACAGGTCTCAATTGTCCTGCAGAAGACACTTTGCAGTTTGGAGCTTCTCACAAATCCCATCGTGGGAAAACTCCCATGGCCTCGTGATGCCGCCCCTTCGTGAAGGGGCCATCAAGGACAGAAACACCAACTTGAGCGATCGTCTGATCGTCGCCCTGACTTCAGATGCACGAGATCTCGATTCAGGTCTGTAGATTGTGCCATCGATGATACAAAATCCAGAGACAAAAACCTGAGCAAGCGCCTCAGACTCGCTCTTTCTTCATATCCTGAAGAGTTCTTCTCATGGTTTGTAGATCGGATCTGCCATACCAACGTCCCCAAACATAAGCTGAGTTTGTGTTTTCAGACTTCTGTCCTCAAAGTCCAGGGCCACACACCCTCCAGGCTGGGGCCCCTGGAGCCACACATTAGGACTGTGCCTACCAATCCATGGGAATTCTGCCCATTCCATTGTCCAAAATCGTACAAATTAGGAGAAACCTCCAAAGTCCCTGAGGCCATCCCAATCGCGTAGGTCGCCCGGAACAAACAAGGGCTGTCTGACACCAGCTGATAATCTACCTCCACTCATACCATAAATGGATGTCCCCAGAGGAGAAGATTGAACCAGACAGGACCCTAGGCCATAATAGGATCCATTGCCTTGGTTTACAGGCATGTCTCCTCAAAAGCCTGATTCCAATACGAGCATAGGGGTTTTGCTGAGGCACCCAGAGAACTCATCTCGTCTCCACAAGGAAACCTGTGCATGGGAGCCATGTCCAAAGCATAGGAGAGTACTTCAGGGTCCCGGTGCCACCGCCCCATTCCAAGGCCCTCATGGACACAAAAACACATTAGGACCCATCCTCAGGGGAGTCCATTTCAACTCAGCCACCCCGGTCGCTCCCGCAGAGCCATCAGATCTAAACTGTCTTGTTGCTAGGAGACAATTGGAATGCGAGGCGGGCTTCCCAAGCATCCATCCTCGAACTGTGCGCTGGAGTCATTCCATATGGGATGTCCTGGAGTTGTCCAACAGGTCTCAATTGTCCCGCAGAAGGAATCCTTGAAGGGGGCATCCCACAACTCCCAACGTGGGAAAACTTCATTGGCCTCGAGAATCCGCTCCCTTCATGAAGCGGCCGTCATGCACGGAAACTCCGACCTGAGCCAACGTCTGATCCTCGCCCGGACTTCAGATGCATGAGTATTGGTTCAGATCTGGAAGGGGTACCTGCCGTGCCCTCGGCCTGAAACCCAAGTCTAGCTTGTCTTCTAAGACTACCGTCCTCACACTCCTGCCCCCGAAGCCCTCAAGTTTGGCAATTCCAGACCCAAAATGCAGCACTCTGCCTGCCCTCTAGAAAAAAATTATTGCCTCATGAGCTGCCCATGCACCTTCAATGAGGAAAACCTCCACAGCACTCGATTTACCCAAATTATATAGTCTAACCTGGGCACTAATGCACTGTCGGACACAACCTGAACCCGGACCTCCTTACCAACACCCGGAAAGCAGACCGCACACTGAGCACATAAGACCCGCCATGGCCTTAGGTCATCATCTCTTCCCTACCTCAGTTTTCAGGCCTCAGAACCGAGACATTATCTCCAATCACTGCCCAGGGGTGAGTGTGATGCAGAAATCAGAACACCTCCTTACCCATGGTAAGAAACCTTGTGTTTGGCACGTCGTCCAACGTTCAGTGTAGGAGATACCAGCATTCACCCTGAGGCCCCGCCCATTCTTGAGTGCGACAAGGGCATAAACACGCATTGTGACCCTCAGCATGAGTCCTGTCCTCTAGTAAGTCCTCTCAGTGACTGGACCATTAGATGTCATAATGGGCTTGATATGTTCCTAGGCCCCAATTTTTAACCAGATTTCTGATTGTCCAGTCACCCCCACTCCAGCGCTCTACTCTGGAGTCCCTCATTTGGTGCGACACCTGTGGTTAAAAAGAAAACAACATCAAAAAAAAAAAACGGACTTCTTCCATCCCACAGTGTGACCCCAAACCCTTTGTCGGACCAAACCACCAGGGAGTAAGACTCGTCCATTTCCCATGAAGTCACCCAGAAATTTCACGACCATGAGTGACACGATATCCAGAGACAAAAACTTGAGCAAGAGCCTCACACTCGCCCTTTTCTCAAATCCCAAAAAGTTTTCCTCATGGTCTGTAGATAAGTCCTGCCATCCCTATGACCTGAAACATAAGCCAAGTTTGTGTTTTCAGACAACTGTCCAAACAGTCCTGGCCTACTCAACCTACAGGCTCAGGCCCCTGGAGCCAAACCTGAGGACTGTACTTGCCCTCTCCAAGGGAATTGTGTGTGCCCATTCCAATGGCTACATCCCTTCTAATAGGATAAACCTCCAAAGTCCCTGATCCATCTCATTAGTGGTGGCTTCCCAGGTAAAACAGGGGCAATCTGAGCCCATCTGAGCACCTACCTGTACTCAGACCCATAGACAGATGTCCCCAGAGGTAAAAAGGAAAGAACAGGCCCCTAGGCACTAATCATATCCATTGCTTTTGTCTCCAGGCATCTCTCCTCAGAGGCCTGGATTTCAAAACCATCATATGGCTGTTTCTTGACTCACCCATCAGAAAATATCTCATCTACACATGGGAAACTTGCACGTTGGAGCTTTTTTAAAGGCTCTGTTTAGGAGAACCCTTCAGAGCCCCAGTGCCACCGCTTCATTCCAAGGTCTCCAAAGACACAAAAGCACAATAGGACCCATCTACAGGAGAGTCCATTTCAACTCAGCTTCCACGGTTTCTCCCCTAGATCCAGCAGAACTAACCTGTCTAGTTGCTAGGAGACAATTGGAATGCGAGGTGTGCTACCCAGCCATCCATCCTTAGAACCCTGCTCAGAATCATTAGTCTGGAGCCAACAACAGGTCTCAATTGTCCTGCAGAAGACACTTTGCAGTTTGGACCTTCTCACAATTCCCATTGTGGGAAAACCGCCATGGCCTCGTGATCCCCCCCTTCATGAGGGGGCTATCAGGGTCAGAAACTCCAACCTGAGCGATCGTCTGATCCTCGCCATGACTTCAGATGCACGAGATCTCTATTCAGTTCTGTAGATTGTGCCTGCCATGTCCTCACCCAGAAACCTAAGCCTAGCTTGTGTTCTCAGACTTCTTTCCTCAGACTACTGACCCAGAAGCCCTCCAATTTGGCAATCCAGAACTACAAAGCAGCACTCTGCCTGCCCTCCAGAAGAAACACATTGCCCTCTGGGGCTACCAAGTAACCCCATTGAGGATCAACCTGCACCTACCTTGGCTGTACCCCAAATACATAGGCTGAACAGGGCACTAATGCCCTTTCTGACACAGCCTGAGCCTAGAACGCCTGGCCCCACCAAGACAGCTGGCCGCACACTGAGCACATCGAGCTGCCATGGCCTTAGAACGTCATCTCTTTCCACCTCGGTTTTCAGGCTTCAGAACCTAGACCTTATCTCTATTCACTGCCTAGGTCTGAACGTAATGCAGAAATCAGAAATCCTTCCCCAGGGCAAGAAACCTTGTGGTTGGCATGTTGTGCAACGTTCAGTGTAGTTGAAACCAGTGTGGCCCATGAGGCCCCGCGCATGCTTGCTTTCCAAGACCCCATACACCCAATCCTCACCAGTGTTTGAGTTTAACGGTCACCCCGCCCGTACCTGGGGCTCTCCTCTGGAATCCCTTTCTTGAGGAGACACATGAGCCAGAAAACCCAACTCCACCCTTCCCACAAAATGACCCCAAACTCTTGGGAGCTGGGACAAATACCCAGAGAGGGATACTCGTCCATAGTCCCTGAGGCAACCCCTCCTATCCACGGCTATCCCGGACACAACATCCAGAGACAAAAGCCTGAAGGAACGCTTCCCACTCGCCCTTGTTTCAGAGGCCCAGGCGCTCCCTCTCGGGCTGTACATCCGGCCTGCCATACGCTAGGCGCCACGCATAAGCTGAGTTTGTGTTTTCAGACTTCTGTGCCCACAGCCTGGACCCACACAACCTCCAGGCTAGGGCCTCTGGAGCCACAGCGAAAGATTGTGCCTGCATACTCCAAGGAAATTGTGCCCAATCCATTGACCACAACCCTACAGGTTAGGGAAAAGCACCAAGGCCCCTGAGGTCATCAATAGTGTAGGCCACCCTGGACTAAGAGGGGCTCTCTGACACCAGCGGAGCATCTATATCCACTTAGACTCTCAGACAGTGTCCCCAGAGACAGAAGGTTGAAATGGACAGGCCTCCAGGCCCCCGCTTCATGAAGGTGCCATCATAGACACATACGCCATCCTCAGCCAACATCTGATCCTCAGCCTGACTTCAGATGCAGGAGATTTTGATTCAGCCTCTGCAGAGTGGGCCTGCTCTGCCCTTGGCTCCAATCCTCACCCTAGCTTGTGTTTTCAGACTTCCGTCCTCACACTCCTGGCCCACAAACCCTCCCTACTGGGAATTCTGGGGCCACAATGAAGCACTCTGCCTGCCACCCAGGAGAAAAAAATTGTCTATGGTGCTGCCCAGAAACCCCAAATGAAGATCAAACTGTTTGGCCCTCGGCAACACCCCAATTGCATAGGCTACCTTAAACACTAATGCTCTTTCGAAAATAGACTGAGCCCAGACCTTCCAACAGACACCGACACAGCTGGCTGCACACCCAGCACATTGGACCCGCCACTGCCTTAGGCCACCATCCATTCCCAACCTGGGTTTTCAGTCTTCGGATCCTAGACTTATCTCCAATCCCTGCACAGGGGGGAACCTGATGCACAAGTCAGAACCCCTCCTTCCCCATGGCAAGAAACCTTGCTGCTGGCAGTGAGTCCAACCTTCAGTGTAGAAGAAAACGGCATGGCCCATGAGGCCACGACCATGCGTGAGCGCCGCCTTGGGCACCAACACACATTGTAACCCTCAGCGTGAGTTCCTTATTCAAGTAACGCCTCTCAGTGACTGGACCAAGAGCCCGCATATGTGGCTTGCCATGCCCATAGGCACCCAGGACTAACTAGAAGGTGTGTATTCCAGTTGAGGGATCCCATTGCTTTGCTCTAGAGTCCCTCTCTTGGGGGGTCCCTTGTGGCAGAAAACAGTACTCTTCCCTTCCCACAGAATGAACCAAAACACTTGGGAGCTTGGACAATCCCCTGAGAGGAAGGCTCTTCCTCAGCCCCTGAAGCAACCCCTACCCTGAACGGCCACTGTGAACGCAACACCCAGAGACAACAGCCTGAGCAACTGCCTCCCACTTGCCCTCCTTTGATATCCAGAGGATCTCCCCTCACGGAGTGGTGATCAGGCCTGCCATTACCTTGGCCCCTACCTGAGCCAAGTTTGCTTTTTCAGACATCTGTCCCCACAGCCCTGGCAAACACAGCCTCTAGGCTGGGTCCTCTGGAGCATTACCACAGGACCGTGCCTGCTCTCTCCTGGGAAACTGTGTCCATTCCTTTGGCGTCACACCTCCAGAATATGATTAACCTCAAGGCCCCCGAGGACATCCCACTACTGGGAGCCTCCCTGGACACACAGAGGCATTCTGACACAAGCTGAGCAGCTACCTCCACGAAGGCATGCATACAGATGTCAACAGAGATAGAAGGTTGAGCCGGACAGGCCCTTAGGCCCTAATCTCAACTCTTGCTTTGTTTTCCAGGTGTCACTCCTCAGAGGCTTTGGTTCGAAGAACAGGATATGGGGCTTTCCTGAGGCACTGAACAGATCTTCTCTCGTCTCCACATGGGAAGCTTCCTTGTTGGAGCCGTGTCAAACACCTCAGGTTGGAGAATCCTGCAGAGTCCCTGAGCCACTTCCACATTCCAAGGTCTCCCAGGCCACCAAGCCACAGTAGGACTCATCTTCAGGAGAGTCCATTTCAACTCTCCCTTCTGGGTAGCTCACCCAGGAGCCCACAGATTGAGCCAACCTTGTCCTGACTAAACAGTGGGAATATGAGGTGGCGTTCCCAGGCATCCATGCTTAGACACCTGCTCTCGAGTCTTTCCGTATGGGGCCTCCTGGAACCATCCAAGAGGACTCGACAGTCGTGCAGAAGGAAACCTTGAGGTTTGGAGTAGTTCACAAATCCCATCGTAGGCAAACATCCCTGGCCTCATGAAAAACCCACACCCTTCAGGAAGAGGCCATGCTGGACAAAAACTCTAGCCTGAGGCACGTCTCATATTTGACATGACCTCAAAGCAGGAGATATCGATTCAGCCTCTGCAGTGTGGGCCTGCCATGCCCTCGGTCCCAAACCTCACGCTAGCTTGTGTTTTCAGACTTGCTTCCTCACACTCCTGGCAAACAAGCCCTCCGGACTATGTACTCCAGAACCACAACCCAGCCCAGTGTCTGCCCAATGGAAGAAAAACGTTTCCCTGTTGGGTTCTCCAGAAAACCCAGATGAGGATCAACCTGCTCGGGCCTCGACCGTCCCCGAAATGGATAGGCTGCTCTGGGCACTCATGCTCTGTCTGACACAGCCTGAAGCCAGATGTCCAGACAGACAAGGAGACAGCTGGCCGCATACCCAGCACTTCGGACACGCCATGGTCTTATGCCGTCAATTCTTCCTAACCTTAGTTTTCAGATATCTGAACCTAGACATTATATCAATTCTCCACACAACTGGGTATCGCAGGCACAAAACAGAACTCCTCCTTCCCCATGGTTGTAAAGCTTGCTCTTGGCATGGAATCACAACTTCAGGGTGGGAGAAACCTTTATGGCCCCTGATGCCACGCCCAGACTTGAGTGCTGCTTGGGCACAAATTCACACTGTGACCCTCAGCATGAGCCCCATGTCAAAGAAAGGCCTGTCAGGGCCTGGACCAAGAGCCCACATATGGGGCTTGCAAAGGCCATATGCTCCCAATCCTCACCAGTGTTTGAGTTTACCAGTCGCCCAGCCCATGTGTCCGTCCTCAGAGGAATGTTTTCGTAGACCAGCAGACGGGGCTTTTCTGAGGCACCAAAGAAACCTCTCTCGTCTCCACATGGGGGGCTTTCTTACTGGGGACGTATCAAACCCTTCAGGTAGGAGAGTTCCGCAGGGCCGCTGAACAACCTGCACATTCCAAGGTCTCCATGGACACAAACGCAAATTACGACGCATCCTCAGGAGAGGCCATTTCAACGTAGCCCCCTGGGTAGCGTGCCCCAGAGGCAGCAGATCAAACATATCTTGTGGCTAATGGCCAATGGGAATGCGAGGCATGCTGTTCAGGGATCCATCCTTCGAACCCTGCTCTCCACTACTTCCGTATCCTATGTCCTGGAGCCATGCAACAGGACTCGAATGTCCCGCAGAAGGAAACCTTGTGGTTGGGGTAACCTCCAAACTCAGCGTGGGAAAACTTCCTTGGCCTCATGAGGCCCCCGCTTCATGAAGGTGCCATCATGGACACATACTCCAGCCTCAGCCAACGTCTGATCCTCAGCCTGACTTCAGATGAAGTAGATTTTGATTCAGCCTCTGCAGAGTGGGCCTGCTCTGCCCTTGGCTCCAATCCTCACCCTAGCTTGTGTTTTCAGACTTCTGTCCTCACATTCCGGGCCCACTAACCCACCCTCCTGGGAATTCTGGGGCCACAATGAAGCACTCTGCCTGCCTCCCAGGAGAAAAATATTGTCTATGGTGCTGCCCAGAAACCCCAAATGAGGACCAAAGAGCTTGGCCGTCGGCAACACCCCAATTGCATAGGCTACCTTAAACACTGATGCTCTGTCGCAAATAGCCCGAGCCCAGACCTTCCAACAGACACCGACACAGCTGGCTGCACACCTAGCACATTGGATCACAGGACCGTGCCTGCTCTCTCCTGGAAAACTGTGTCCATTCCTTTGGCGTCACACCTCCAGAATATGAGAAACCTCAAGGACATCCCACTACTGGGAGCCTCCCTGGAGAAACAGGGGCATTCGGACACAAGCTGAGAAGCTACTTCCACCAAGGCATGCACACAGATGTCAACAGAGATAGAAGGTTGAGCCGGACAGGCCCTTAGGCCCTAATCTCAACTCTTGCTTTGGTGTCCAGGTGTCACTCCTCAGAGGCTTTGGTTTGAAGAACAGGATATGGGGCTTTCCTGAGGCACTGAACATAACACCTCTCGACTCCACATGGAAGCTTCCTTGTTGGAGCCATGTTAAACACCTCAGGTAGGAGAATCCTGCAGAGTCCTGAGCCCCCTCCACATTCCAAGGTCTCCCAGGCCACCAAGCCACAGTAGGACTCATCTTCAGGAGAGTCCATTTCAACTCTCCCCTCTGGGTAGCTCACCCAGGAGCCCGCAGATTGAGCCTGACTTGTCCTGACTAAAGAGTGGGAATATGACGTGGCGTTCCCAGGCATCCATGCTTAGACACCTGCTCTCGAGTGTTTCCATATGGGACCTCCTGGAACCATCCAATAGGACTCGACTGTCGTGCAGAAGGAAACCTTGAGGTTTGGAGTAGTTCACAAATCCCATCGTAGGCAAACCTCCCTGGCGTCATGAAGCCCCCACACCCTTAAGGAAGAGGCCATGCTGGACAAAAACTCTAGCCTGAGGCACGTCTCATATATGACATGACCTCAGTGCAGGAGATCTCGATACAGCCTCTGCAGAGTGGGCCTGCTCTGCCCTTGGTCCCAAACCTCAGGCTAGCTTGTGTTTTCAGACTTCCTTCCTCACACTCCTGGCAAACAAGCCCTCCGGACTAGGAACTCCAGAACCACAATCCAGCCCAGGGTCTGCCCAACGGAAGAACAACGTTTCCCTGTGGGGTTCTCCAGAAAACCCAGATGAGGATCAACCTGCTCGGGCCTCGACGGTACCCGAACTGGATAGGCTGCTCTTGGCACTTATGCTCCATCTGACACAGCCTGATGCCACACATCGAGACAGACAAGGAGACAGCTGGCCACACACCCAGCACTTCGGACACGCCATGGTCTTATACCGTCACCTCTTCCTAACCTTGGTTTTCAGATATCTGAACCTAGACATTATATCAATTCTCCACACAGCTGGGTATAGCAAGCACAAAAGAGAACTCCTCCTTCCCCATGGTTGTAAAGCTTGCTCTTGGCATGGAGTCACACTTTCAGGTTGAGAGAAACCTTCATGGCCCCTGATTCCACGCCCAACCGTGAGTGCTGCAGCACAAATTCACACTGTGACCCTCAGTGTGAGCCCCATGTCAAAGTAAGGCCTGTCAGGGCCTGGACCAAGAGCCCATATATGGGGCTTGCCAGGCCGCTATGCACCCAATCCTCACCTTGTTTGAGTTTTCCAGTCTCCCCGCCCGTACCTGGGGCTCTGCTCTCGAATCCCTTTCTTGGAGAGACACATGAGCCAGACAACACGACTCTACCCTTCCCACAAAATGACCCCAAACTCTTGGGAGCTGGGACAAATGCCCAGAGAGGGATACTCGTCCATATTCCCTGAGGCCACCCGTCCAATCCACGGCTATCCCGGACACAATATCCAGAGACAAAAGCCTGAAGGAACGCCTCCCACTCGCCCTTGTTTCAGAGGCCCAGGAGCTCCCTCTTGGGCTGTACATCCGGCCTGCCATACCCTAGGCGCCACTCATAAGCTGAGTTTGTGTTTCCAGACATCTGTGCCCACAGCCTGGACCCAAACAACCTCCAGGCTAGCCTCCATTACAAGGCCCTCATGGACACAAACACACATTAGGCCCCATCCTCAAGAAAGTCCATTTCAACTCAGCCACCCCGGTTTCCTCCGCAGGGCCATCAGATCTCAACTGTCTAGTCCCTTCTCTCTTCCCCAGGGCTCTGCTTTGGAATTCCTATTTGTTTGGGGCACCTGAGGTATCAAACCTGAAAGGAGACCTCCCATCCCACAGATTGACGAAAAATCATTGGGACCGGGCCATATCCACAGAGAGGAAGATTTGTCCATGGCCCAGGAGGCCTCCCCACATTCCAAGGCCATGGTTGATACAAAATCCAGAGACAAAAGCCTGAGCAAGCGCCTCAGACTCGCTCTTTCTTCATATCCTGAAGTTTTATTCTCATGGTTTGTAGATTGGGCCTGCCATACCGACGTCCCCAAACCTAAGCTGAGTTTGTGTTTTCAGCTTTCTGTCCTCAAATTCCAGGGCCACACACCCTCCAGGATGGGGCCCCTGGAGCCACACATTAGGACTGTGCTTACCCCATGCATGGAAATTCTGCCCATTCCATTGTTCAATATCGTACATATTAGGAGAACCCTGCAAAGTCCCCGAGGCCATCCCAAGAGTGTAGGTCTCCCGGGACAAACAAGGGCTGTCTGACACCAGCTGAGCATCTATCTCCACACATGACATAGATGGATGTCCCCAGAGAAGAAGATGGAACCAGACATGACCCTAGGCCATAATCGGATCCAAGCTTTGGTTTACAATCATGTCTCCTCAAAAGCCTGAATTCCAATACAAGCATAGGGGGTTTCCTGAGGCACCCATCAGAACAAACCTCATCTGCACAGGAAACTTGAGCATGGGAGCTATGTCAAAAGTTTAGGAGAATTCTTCAGGGTCCCGGTGCCACCGCTCCATTCCAAGGCCCCCATGGACACAAACACACTTTAGGACCTTACCTCGGGAAAGTCCATTTCAACTCAGCCTTCCCGGTGTCTCCCGCAGAGCCATCAGATCTCAACTTTCTTGTTGTTAGGAGACAATTGGAATGCGAGGCAATCTTCCCTGGCATCCATCCTCGAACGATGCTCTGGAAATGTCCTTGAGCTGCCCAACAGGTCTCAAATGTCCCGAATAAGGAATCCTTGAAGGGGGCATCGAACTACTCCCAACGTGGGAAAACGTTAACAGCCTTAAGACTTTGCTTCGTTCATGAAGGGGCAGTCATGCACAGAAACTCCAACCTGAGCCAAGTCTGATCCACGCCGTGACTTCAGATGCATGAGATATTGGTTCATATCTGCAGGGGGTACCTGCCCTGCCCTCGGCCTGACATCGGAGTCTAGCTGGTGTTCTCAGATTTCTGTCCTCACACTACTGGCCCCGAAGCCCTCACTTTTGGCAATTCTGGACCCACAATGCAGCACTCTGCCTGCCCTCTAGAAAAAATATCTTGCGTACTTAGCTGCCCAGGCACCACAAATGAGGATAAAACTACACGGCACTTGACTGTAACAAAATTATAAAGTCGAACCTGGACACTAATGCAATGTCTGACACAACCTGAGCCCGAACCTCCTGACCAACAACCAGGCAGCTGACCGCACACTGAGCATATCAGACCCACCATGGCCTTAGGTCATCATCTCTTCCCAACTGCGGTTTTCAGGATTTAGAACCTAGACCTTAAATCCACCCACTGCCCAGGGTTGAAAATGATGCAGAAATCAGACCTCCTTCCCCATGGCAAGAAACCTTGTGATTGGCATGTTGTCCAAAGTTCAGTGAAGTTGAAAACAGTGTGGCCCATGGGGCCCCGCCCATGCTCGCAGGCCAATTGGTCACAAATACACATTTTGACTCTCAGCCCGAGTCCAGTCCTAAAGTAAGGCCTCTCAGTGGCTGGATGAAGAGACAGCATATTGGGCCTGCCATGCCCCTAGGCCCAAATTTTTAACCATAATTGGGTTGTCCCTTCACTCTTCCCCAGGGCTCTGCTTTGGAATTCCTCTTTGGTTGAGACACCTGAGGTAACAAACCTGAAAGGACACCTCCCATCCCACAGATTGTCGAAAAACCACTGGGACCGGGCCATATCCACAGAGAGGAAGATTCGCCCATGGCCCATGAGGCCTCCCCACTTTCCACGGCCATAGTTGATACAAAATCCAGAGACAAAAGCCTGAGCAAGCGCCTCTGACTCACTCTTTCTTCATATCCTGAAGAGTTGTTCTCATGGTTTGAGATTGGGCCTGCCATACCTACGTCCCCAAACCTAAGCTGAGTTTGTGTTTTTAGACTTCTGTCCGCAAAGTCCTGGGCCACACACCCTCCAGGCTGGGGCCCCTGGAGCCTCACATTAGGACTGTGCTTACCCCATGAATGGGAATTCTGCCCATTCCATTGTCCAAAATCGTACATATTAGGAGAACCCTCCAATTCCCCGAGGCCATCCCAATAGTGTAGGTCTCCCGGGACAAACAAGGGCGGTCTGACACCAGCTGAGCATCTACCTCCACTCATACCATAGATGGATGCCCCAGAGAAGAAGATTGAACCAGACAGGTCCCTAGGCCATAATCGGATCAGTTGCTTTGGTTTACAGGCATGTATCCTCAAAAGCCTGGACTCCAATAACAGCATAGGGGGTTTCCTGAGGCACCCATCAGGTTAAATCTCGTCTCCACGAGGAAACTTGTGCATGGGAGCTATGTCAAAAGCTAAGGAGAATACTTCAGGGTCCCAGTGCCACCGCCCCATTCCAAGGCCCTCGTGGACACAAACACACATTAGGCCACATCCTCATGAAAGTCCATTTCAACTCAGCCAACCTGGTTGCTCCCGCAGAGCCAGAAGATCTCAACTGTCTTGTTGCTAGGAGACAATTGGAATGCGAGGCGGGCTTCCCTGGCATCCATCCTCGAACGATGCTCTGGAGTCTTTCCATATGGGACGTCCTGGAGCTGCCCAACAGGTCTCAATTGTCCCGCAGAAGGAATCCTTGAAGGGGGCATCCCACAACTCCCAACGTGGGAAAACCTCCATGGCCTCGAGATTCCGCTCCCTTCATGAAGGGGCCGTCATGCACAGAAACTCAAACCTGAGCCAACGTCTGATCCTCGCCGAGAGTTCAGATGCATGAGATAATGGTTCAGATCTGAAGGGGGTACCTGCCGTGCCCTCGGCCTGAAGCCCAAGTCTAGCTTCTGTTCTCAGACTTCTGTCCTCACACTCCTGGCCCAGAATCCCTCAAGTCTGGCAATTCCGGACACATATGCAGCACTCTGCTTGACCTCTAGAAAAAATTTATTGCTTAAGAGCTGCCCAGGCACCTTAAATGAGGATAAACCTACACGGCACTCGACTGTACTCAAATATATAGTCTAACATGGGCATAATGCACTGTCTGACACAACCTGAGCCCAACATGCTGACCAACACCCAGACAGCTGACTGCACACTGAGCAAATCAGACCCGCCAAGGCCTTAAGTCCTCATCTCTACCCAACTGCGGTTTTCAGGTTTCAGAACCTAGACCTTATCTCCAACCACTGCCCAGGGTTGAAAATGATGCAGAAATCAGAATTCCTTCCCCATGGCTAGACACCTTGTGATTGGAATGTGGTCCAATGTACAGTGTAGATGAAACCAGTGTTGCCCATGTGGCCCCGCCCATGTACGCAGGCCACATTGGTCACAAACACACATTGTGACCCTCAGCCTGAACCCAGTCCTCAAGTAAGGCTTCTAAGTGGCTATTGAAGGGACAGCATATTGGGCCTGCCCTGCCCCTAGGCCCCAATTTTTAAGCAGAGTTTGGGTAGCCCCTTCACTCTTCCACAGTGCTCTGCTTTGGAATTCCTCTTTGGTTGGGACACCTGAGGTAACAAACCTGAAAGGAGACCTCCCATCCAACAGATTGACGAAAAACAATTGGGCCGTGCCTAATCCACAGAGATGAAGATTCGTCCATGGCCCATGAGGTCTCCGCACATTCCACGGCTATTGATACATAATCCAGAGACAAAAGCCTGAGCAAGCGCCTCAGACTCGTTCTTGCTTCAGATACTGAAGTGTTCTTCACATGGTTTGTAGATTTGGCCTGCCATACCTACGTCCCCAAACCTAAGCTGAGTTTTTGTTTTCAGACTTCTGTCCTCAAAGTCCTTGGCCACAAACCCTCCAGGCTGTGGCCCCTGAGTCACATATTAGGACTGTGCCTACACAATCCTTTGGAATTCTGCCCATTCCATTGTCCAAAATCGTACAAATCAGGAGAACCCTCCAAAGTCCCCGAGGCCATCCCAATAGTGTAGGTCTCCCGGGACAAACAAGGGCGGTCTGACACCAGCTGAGCATCTACCTCCACTCATACCATAGATGGATATCCCCAAAGAAGAAGACTGAACCAGACAGGACCCTAGGCCATAATCGGATGCATTGCTTTGGTTTACAGGCATGTCTCCTCAAAGGACTGGATTCCAATACCAGCAAAGCGGGTTTCCTGAGGCACCCATGAGAACAAATCTCATCTCCACAAGGAAACTTGTGCATGGGAGCTATGTCAAAAGCTTAGGAGAATACTTCAGGGTCACTGTGCCACCGCCCCAAACCAAGGCCCTCATGGACCCAAACACACATTATGCCCCATCCTCAGGAAAGACCATTTCTTTTTTTTTTTTCTATTTAAGATTTCTTTTATTTATTTGACAGGCAAAGATCACAAGCAGGCAGAGAGGCAGGCAGAGAGAGAGTAGGAGGTAGGCTCCCTGCTAAGCAGAGAGCCTGATATGAGGCTTGATCGAGAACTCTGAGATCATGACTTCAGCCAAAGGCAGCAGCTTAACCCACTGAGCCACCCAGGAGACCCAGGATAGTCCATTTCAATTCAGCCACCCCGGTTGCTCCCGCAGAGCCATCTGATCTACACTGTCTTGTTGCTATTAGCCAATTGGAATGCGAGGCGGGCTTCCCTGGAATCCATCCACGAACGGTGCTCTGGAGTCATTTCATATGAGATGTACTGGATCTGCCCAACAGGTCTCAATTGTCCCGCAGAAGGAATCCTTGAAGGTGGCATCCCACAACTCCCAACGTGGAAAAACCCCCATGGCCTTGAGATTCCGCTCCGTTCATGAAGGGGCAGTCATGCACAGAAATTCCAACCTGAGCCAACGTCTGATCCTCGCCGTGACTTCAGATGCATGAGATATTGGTTCAGATCTGCAGGGGGTACCTGCCGTGCCCTCGGCCTGAAGCCCAAGTCTAGCTTGTGTTCTCAGACTACTGTCCTCACACTACTACCCAGAACCCCTCAAGTCTAGCAATTCCGGACCCACAATGCACCAGACTGCCAGCACTCTAGAAAAAATATATTTCCAAATGAGTTTCCGAGGAATCTCAAATGATGATAAACATACACGGCACTCGACTGTACACAAATTATGTAGGCTAACCTGGGCAGTAATGCACTCTGGCCCAACCTGTGCCTGAACCTCTTGACCAACACCCAGGCAGCTGACCGTACACTGAGCACATCAGACCCGACATGGCCTTAGGTCTTCATCTCCTCCCAACTGCGATTTTCAGGCTTCAGAACCTAGACATTATCTCCAACCACTGCCCAGGGTTGAAAATGATGCAGAAATCAGAACTCCTTTCCCATGGCAAGAATCCATGTGATTGGCATGTTGTCCAAAGTTCAGTGTAGTTGAAACCAGTGTGGCCCATGATCCCCGGGGATGCTTGTTGGCCACATTGGTCACAAACACACATTGTGACCCTCAGCCTGAGCCAAGTCCTCAAGTAAGGCCTCTTAGTGGCTGGATGAAGTGACAGTATATTGGGCCTGCCATGCCCCAAGGCACCAATTTTAGCCATAGTTTGGGTTGTCCCTTCACTCTTCCCCAGGGCTCTGCTTTGGATTTCCTCTTTTGTTGGGACACTGAGGTAACAAACCTGAAAGGAGACCTCCCATCCCAGAGATTGACGAAAAACCATTGGGACTGGGCCAAATCCACAAAGAGGAAGATTCGTCCATGGCACATGAGGAATCCCCACATTCCACGGCCACCGTTGATACAAAATCCAGAGACAAAAGCCTGAGCAAGCGCCTCAGACTAGCTCTTTCTTCATACCCTGAAGATTTCTTCTCATGGTCTGTAGATTGGGCCTGCCATTCCTACGTCCCCAAACCTAAGGTGAGTTTGTGTTTTCAGACTTGTGTCCTCAAAGTCCTGGGACACACACCGTAAAGGCTGGTGCCCCTGGAGCCACACAGTAGGACTGGGCTTACCCAATCCATGGGAATTCTGCGCATTCCATTGTTCAAAATCTTACAAATCAGGAGAACCCTCCAAAGTCCCCGAGGCCATCCCAATAGTGTAGGTCTCCTGGGACAAACAAGGGCGGTCTGACACCGGCTGAGCATCTACCTCCACTCATAACATAGATGGATGTCCCCAGAGAAGAAGATGGAACCAGACAGGACCCTAGCCCATAATCGGATGCATTGATTTGGTTTACAGGCATGTCTCCTCAAAGGACTGCATTCTAATACCAGCAAAAATGGTTTCCTCAGGCACCGATCAGAACAAATCTATCTCCACAAGGAAACTTGTGCATGGGAGTTATGTCAAAACCTTAGGAGAATACTTCATGGGCCCTGTGCCACCGCCCCAATCCAAGGCCCTCATGGACACAATCACACATTAGGCCCCATCCTCAGGAAAATCCAATTCAACTCAGCCACCCCGGTTCCACCCGCAGAGCCATCCAATCTAAACTGCTTGGTGCTAGGAGACAATTGGAATGCGAGGCGGGCTTCCCTGGCATCGATCTTGAACGGTGCTCTGGAGTCATTCCATATGGGATGTCTGGAGCTGCCAAACAGGTCTCAATTGTCCTGATCAGACTTCTCTCCTCACACTCCTGGCCCAGAAGCCCTCTAATTTGGCAATTCCGGACCCACAATGCAGGACTCTGCCTGCCCTCTAGAAAAAAAAAATATATATATTGTGACCCTCAGCCTGAGCAGAGTCCTCAAGTAATGCCTCTCAGCGGCTGGATGAAGAGACAGCATATTGGGCCTGCCATGATCCTAGGCCCCAATTTTTAACCACAGTTTGGGTTGTCCATTCACTCTTCCCCGGGGCTCTACTTTGGAATTCCTCTTTGGTTGAGACACTGAGGTAACAAACCTGAAAGGAGACCTCCCATCCCACAGCTTGACGAAAAACAATTGGGAACGGGTCAAATCCGCAGAGAGGAAGATTCATCCACGGCCCATGAGGACTCCCCACATTCCACGGCCATCGTTGATACAAAATCCAGAGACAAAGCCTGAGCAAGTGCCTCAGACTCGCTCTTTCTTCATATCCTGAAGAATTCTTTACATGGTTTATAGATTGGACCTGCCATACCTACGTCCCCAAACCTAAGCTGAGTTTGTGTTTTCAGACTTCTGTCCTCAAAGTCCTGGGCCACACACCCTCCAGGCTGGGGCCCCTGGAGCCATACATATAGGACTGTGCCTACCCAATCCATGGGAATCTGCGCATTCCATTGTCCAAAATCGTACACATTAGGAGAACCATCCAAAGTACCCGAGGCCATCCCAATAATGTAGGTCTCCGGGGACAAACAAGGGCGGTCTGACACCAGCTGAGCATCTACCTCCAATTATACCATAGATGGATGTCCCTAGAGAAGAAGATTGAACCAGACAGGACCCTAGGCCATAATCGGATCCATTGCTTTGGTTTACAGTCATGTCTCATCAAAAGCCTGGATTCCAATACCAGAATAAGGGGCTTCCTGTGGCACCCATCAGAACAAATCTCGTCTCCACAAGGAAATTTGTGCATGGGAGCTATGTCAAAAGCTTAGGAGAATACTTCAGGGTCCCGGTGCCACCGCCCCATTCCAAGGCCTTCATGGACACAAACACACATTAGGCACCATCCTCAGGCAGTCCATTTCTTTTTTTTGTTTAAAGATTTTATTTATTTATAAGACCGACAGAGATCACAAGCAGGCAGAGAGGCAGGCAGAGAGATAGAAGGAAGCAGGCCCGATATGAGGCTCGAAACCAGGACTCTGAGATCATGACCTGAGCCTAAGGAAGCGGCTTAACCCACTGAGCCACCCAGGAGCCACAGGAAAGTCCATTTCAACTCAGCCACCCCGTTTGCCCCCGCAGAGCCATCCGACCTAAACTGTCTTGTTCCTAGGAGACAATTGGAATGCGAGGTGGGCTTCCCTGGCATCCATCCTCGAACGGTGCTCTGGAGTCATTCCATATGGGATGTCCTGGAGCTGCCCAACAGGTCTTAATTGTCCCGCAGAAGGAATCCTTGAAGGGGGCAGCCCCTTGAAGGGGGCAGCCCACAACTCCCAACGTGGGAAAACCTCCATGGCCTTTAGAACTGCTCCGTTCATGAAGAGGCAGTCATGCACAGAAACTCCAAACTGAGCCAACGTCTGATCCTCGCCGTGACTTCATACGCATGAGACATTGGGTCAGATCTGCAGGGGGTACCTGCTGTGGCCTCGGCCTGAAGGCCAAGTCTAGCTTGTGTTCTCAGACTTCTGTCCTCACACTCCTGGCCTAGAAGCCCTCAAGTTTGTCAATTCCGGACCCACAATGCAGCACTCTGCCAGCCCTCTAAAAAAACATATCTTGCCTAATGAGCTGCCCAAGCACCTTAAATGAGTATAAACCTACACGGCACTCGACTGTACCCAAATTATATAGTCTAACCTGGGCACTAATGCACCATCAGCACCAACTGAGCACGAACCTCCTGACCAAAACCCAGGCAGCTGACCGCACACTGAGCACATCAGACCCGCCATGGCCTTAGGTCAGTGTAGTTGAAAGCAGTGTTGCCAATGTTGCCCCGCCCATGCTCGCGGGCCACATAGGTCACACACACACTTAGGTCGTCATCTCTTCCCTACTGCGGTTTTCAGGCTTCAGAACCTAGACCTTATCTCAAACCACTGCCCAGGGTAAAAATGATCAAGAAATCAGAACTCTTTCCCCGTGGTAAGAAACCTTGTAATTGGCATGTTGTCCAAAGTTCAGTGTAGTTGAAATCAGTGTGGCCAATTAGGCCCCGCCCATGCTCGCGGGGCACATTGGTCACAAACGCATATTGTGACCCTCAGCCTGAGCCCAGTCCTCAAGTAAGGCCTCTCAGTGTCTGGATGAAGTGACAGCATATTGGGCATGCCATGCCCCTAGGCCCCAATTTTTAACCATAGTTTGGGTTTTCCCTTCACTCTTCCCCAGGGCTCTGCTTGGAATTCCTCTTTTGTTGGGACACCTGAGGTAGCAAACCTGAAAGAGACCTCCCATCCCACAGATTGACGAAAAATATTTGGGACCGGGCCAAATCCACAAAGAGGGAGATTCGTCCATGGCCCATGAGGCCTCCCCATCTTCCACGGCCATCGTTGATACAATATCCAGAGACAAATGTCTGAACAAGCACCTCAGACTAGCTCTTTCTTCATATCCTGAAGAATTCTTCTCATGGTTTGTAGATTGGGCCTGCCATACCTACCTCCCACAACCTAAGATGAGTTTGTGTTATCAGACTTCTGTCCCCAAAGTCCTGGGCCACACACCCTCCAGGCTGGGGCCCCTGAAGCCACACATTAGGACTGTGACTACCCAATCCATGGGAAGAAGATTTAACCAGACAGGACACTAGGCCATAATCGGATCCATTGCTTTGGTTTACAGGCATGTCTACTCAAAACCCTGGAAACCAAACCAGCAAAGGGGGTTTCCTGAGTCACCCATCAGAACAAATCTCGTCTTCACAAGGAAACTTGTGCATGGGAGCTAGTCAAAAACTTAGGAGAATACTTCAGGGTCCCGGTGCCACCCCCCCATTCCAAGGCCCTCATGGACAAAAACACACATTAGGCCCCATTCTCAGGAAAGTCCATTTCAACTCAGCCACCCCGGTTGCTCCCGCAGAGCCATCCATTCTAAACTGTCTTTGTGCTAGGAGAAAATTGGAATGCGAGGCGGGCTTCCCTGGCATTCATCTTTCAACGGTGCTCTGGAGTCATTCCATATGTGATGTCCTGGAGCTGCCCAACAGGTCTCAATTGTCCCGCACATGAATCCTTGAAGGGGGCATCCCACAACTCCCAACGTGGAAAAACCTCCATGGCCTTGAGATTCCGCACCGTTCATGAAGGGGCTGTCATGCACAGAAACTCCAACCTGAGCCAACGTCTGATCCTCACCGTGACATCAGA
The DNA here is from genome assembly GCF_964662115.1 of Mustela nivalis. Taxonomy (NCBI): domain Eukaryota; kingdom Metazoa; phylum Chordata; class Mammalia; order Carnivora; family Mustelidae; genus Mustela; species Mustela nivalis. The sequence continues at coordinate 5,300 of NW_028134833.1, read as the reverse complement.
TGCATGAGATATAGGTTCAGATCTGCAGGGGGTACCAGCTTCCCCTCGGCCTGAAGCCCAAGTCTAGCTTGTGTTCTCAGACTTCTGTCCTCACACTCCTAGGCAAGAATCCCTCAAGTTTTGCAATTCCGGACCCACAAGGCAAGACTCTGCCTGACCTCTTCAAAAAATTTTATTGCCTAATGAGCTGCCCAGGCACCTTAAATGAGGATAAACCTAAACGGCACTCCACTGCACCCAAATTATATAGTCTAAGCTGGGCACTAATGCACTGTCTGTCACCACCTGAGCCCGAACCTCCTGACCAACACCCAGGTAGCTGACCTCATACTGAGCACATCAACATGCCATGGCCTAAGGTCGTCATCTCTTCCCAACTGTGGTTATCAGGCTTCAGAACCTAGACCTTATCTCCAACCACTGCCCAGGGTTGATAATGATGCAGAAAGCAGAACTCTTTCCCCATGGCAAGAAACCTTGTGATTGGCATGTTGTCCAAAGTTCAGTGTAGCTGAAACCAGTGTGGCCCATGAGGCCCCGCTCATGCTCGAGGGCCACATACTTCAGGTTCCCGGTCCCACCGCCCCATTCCAAGGCCCTCATGGACACAAACACACATTAGGCCCCATCCTCAGGAAAGACCATTTCAACTCAGCCACCCAGGTTGCTCCTGCAGAGCCATCCGATCTCCACTGTCTTGTTGCGAGGAGACAATTGGAAAGCGAGGTGGGCTTCCTTGGCATTCATCCTCGAACGGTGCTCTGGCGTCATTCCATATGGGAGGTCCTGGAGCTGCCCAACAGGTCTCAATTGTCCCGCAGAAGGAATCCTTGAAGGGGGCATCCCACAACTCCCAACGTGGGAGAAACTCCATGGCCTTGAGATTCTGCTCCATTCATGAAGGTGCAGTCATGGACAGAAACTCCAAACTGAGCCAACGTCTCATCCTCGCCATGACTTCCGATGCATGAGATATTGGTTCAGATCTGCAGGGGGTACCTGCCGTGCCCACAGCCTGAAGTCCAAGTCTAGCTTGTGTTCTCAGAATTCTGTCCTCACACACCTGGCCCAGAAGCCCTCAACTCTGGCAATTCCTGACCCACAATGCAGCACTGACAGCCCTCTCGAAAAATATTTTGCCTAATGAGCCTCCCAGGCACCTTAATGAGGATAAACCTACACGGCTCCGACTATACCCAAATTATATAGTCTAACCAGAACACTAATGCACTGTCTGACACAACCTGAGCCCGAACATCCTGACCAACACCCAGACAGCTGACCGCACACTGAGCACATCAGACCCGCCATGGCCTTAGGTCATCATCTCTTCCCAACTGCGGTTCAGGCTTCAGAACCTAGACTTTATATCCAACCAATGCCCAGGGTTGAAAATGATGCAGAAATCAGAACTCCATCCCCATGGCAAGAGACCTTGTGATTGGCATGTTGTCCAAAGTTCAGTGTAGTTGAAACCAATGTGGCCAATGAGGCCCCACCCAAGCTCGAGGGCCACATTGGTCACAAACACACATTCTGTCCCTCAGCCTAAGCCCAGTCCTCAAGTAAGGCCTATCAGCGGCTGGATGATGAGATAGCATATTGGGCCTGCCCTGCCCATAGGCCCCAATTTTTAACCATAGTTTGGGTTGTCCCTTCACTCTTTCCCAGGCCTCTGCTTAGGATTCCTCTTTGGTTGGGACACCTGAGGTAACAAACCTGAAAGCAGACCTCCCATCCAACAGATTGACGAAAAACAATTGGGACCGGGACTAATCCACAGAGAGGAAGATTCATCCATGGCCCATGTGGCCTCCCCACATTCCACGGCCATCGTTGATACAAAATCCAGAGACAAAAGCCTGAGCAAGCGCCTCAGACTTGCTCTTTCTTCATATCCTGAAGAGTTCTTCCTACGGTTTGTAGATTGGGCCTGCCATACCTACGTCCCCAAACCTAAGCTAAGTTTGTGTTTTCAGAATTCTGTCCTCAAAGTCCTGGGCCACACACCCTCTAGGCTAGGGCCACTGGAGCCACACATGAGCACTGTGTCTACCCAATCTATGGGAATTCTGCCCATTCCATTGTCGAAAATCGCACAAATAAGGAGAACCCTCTATAGTCCCCGAGGCCATCCCAATTGTGTAAGTCTCCCAGGACAAACAAGGGCGGTCTCACACCAGCTGAGCATCTACCTCCACTCATACCACAGATGGATGTCCCCAGAGAAGAAAATTGAACTAGACAGGACGCTAGGCCATAAACGGATCCATTGCTTTGGTTTACAGGCATGTCTCCTCAAAAGCTTGGATTCCAATACCAGCGTAGTGGGTTTCCTGAGGCACCCATTAGAACAAATCTCATCTCCACAAGGAAACTTGCACATGGGAGCTATGTCCAAATCTTAGGAGAATACTTCAGGGTCCCGGTGCCCCCGCCCCATTCCAAGGCCCTCATGGACACAAACACACCTTAGACCCCAACCTCAGAAAGTCCATTACTTTTTTTTTTAAGATTTTATTTATTTATTTGACAGTCATAGATCACAAGCAGGCAGAGAGAGAGTAGGAAGCAGGCTCCCTGCTGAGCAGAGTGCCTGATGTGAGGCTCGATCCTAGGACTCTGAGATCATGACCTGAGTTGAAAGAAGTGGCTTAACACACTGAGCCACCCAGGAGCCCCACGAAAGTCCCATTCAACTCAGTCACACCGGTAGCTCCCGCAGAACCATCCAATCTAAACTGTCTTGGTGCTAGCAGACTATTGGAATGCGAGGCGGGCTTTCCTGGCATCCATCCTCGAACGGTGCTCCGGAATCATTCCATATGGGATGTCCTGGAGCTGCCCAACAGGTCTGAAATGTCCCGCCGAAAAAATCCTTGAAGGGGGCATCCCACAACTTCCAACTTGGGAAAACCACCAAAGCCTTGAGTTTCCGCTTCGTTCCTGAAGGGACAGTCATGCACAGAAACTCCAACATGAGCCAACGTCTAATCATCGCCGTGATTTCAGAAGCATGAGATATTGGTTCAGTTTGGGTTGTCCCTTCACTCTTCCCCAGGGCTCTGCTTTGGAATTCCTCTTTGGTTGGGACACCTGAGGTAACAAACCTGAAAGGTGACTTCCCATCACACAGATTGACGAATAACAATGGGGACCGCGCCAAATCCACAGAGAGGAAGATTCATCCATGGCCCATGAGGCCTCCCCACATTCCACGGCCATCGTTGATACAAAATCAAGAAATAGCCTGAGCAGGCGCCTCAGACTCGCACTTTCTTCATATCCTGAAGAGTTCTTTTCATGGTTTGTAGATTGGGCCTGCCATACCTACGTCCCAAACCTTGGCTGAGTTTGTGTTTTCAGTCTTCTGTCCTAGAAATCCTGGGCCACACACCCTCCAGGCTGGGCAGCTGGAGCCACATATTAGGACTGTGCCTACACAATACATGGGAATTCTGCCCATTCCATTGTTCCAAATCGTACAAATTAGGAGAACCCTACAAAGTACCCGTGGACATCACAATTGTGTGGTCTCCCGGGACAAACAAGGGCCGTCTGACACCAGCTGAGCATCTACCTCCACTCATACCATAGATATATGTCCTCAGAGAAGAAGATTGAACCAGACAGGACACTAGGCCATAATCGGATCCATTGCTTTGGGTTACAGGCATGTCTCCTCAAAAGCCTGGATTCCAATACAAGCATAGGGGTTTTCCTGAGGCACCCATGAGAACAATTCTCGTCTCCATGAGGAAACTTGTGCATGTAAGCTATGTCAAAAGCTTAGGAGAATACTTCAGGGTCCCAGTGACACCGCCCATTCCAAGGTCCTCATGGACACAAACACACATTAGGCCCCATCCTCAGGAAAGTCCATTTCAACTCAGCCACCCCGGTTGCTCCCGCAGAGCCATCCGATTTCAAATGTCTTGTTGCGAGGAGACAATTGGAATGCGAGGCGGGCTTCCTTGGCATCCATATTCGAACTGTGCTCTGGAGTCATTCCATATGGGAAGTCCTGGAGCTGCCCAAAAGGTCTCAATTGTCCCGCAGAAGAAATCCTGGAAAGGGGCATCCCACAAGTCCCAACGTGTTGAAAACCTCCATGGTCGTGAGAGTCAGCCATGTTCATGAAGGTGCAGTCATGCACAGAAACTCCAAACTGAGCCAACGTCTGATCCTCGCCGTGACTTCAGATGCATGAGATATTGGTTCAGAACTTCAGGGGGTACCTGCCCTGCCCTCGGCCTGAAGCTCAAGTCTAGCTTGTGTTCTCAGACTTCTGTCCTCACACTACTGGCCCAGAATTCCTCAAGTTTGGCAATTCTGGACCCACAATGCAGCACTCTGCCTACCCTCTAGAAAAAAATATATTGCCTAATGAGGTGCCCAGGCAACTTAAAGGAGGATAAAACTACAAGGCACTCGACTGTACCCAAATTATACAGTCTAACCTGGGCACTAATGCACTGTCTGACACAACCTGAGCCCGAACTGGCTGACCAACACCCAGGCAGCTGACCGCACACTGAGCACATCAGACCCGCCATGGACTTAGGTCGTCATCTCTTCCCAACTGCGGTTTTCAGGATCAAGAACCTAGACCTTATCTCCAACCACTGCCCAGGCTTGAAAATGATGCAGAAAGCAGAACTCCTTCCCCATGGCAAGAAACCTTGTGATTGGCATGTTGTCCAAAGTTCAGTGTAGTTGAAACCAGTGTGGCCCATGAGGCCCCGCCCATGCTCGCGGGCCACATTGGTCACAAACACACATTGTGACCCTCAGCCTGAGCCCAGTCCTCAAGTAAGGCCTCTCAGTGGCTGGATGAAGAGACAGCATATGGGGCCTGCCATGCCACTAGGCCCAAATTTTTAACCATAGTTTGGGTTGTCCCTTCACTCTTCCCCAGGTCTCTGCTTTGGAATTCCTCTTTGGTTCGGACACCTGAGGTAACATACCTGAAGGCAACATCCCAGCCCACAGATTTACGAAAAACAATTGGGACCGGGCAAAATTCACAGAGAGGAAGATTCGTCCATGGCCCATGAGGCCTCCTCACATTCGACGGCCTTCGTTGATACAAAATACAGAGACCATAGCCTGAGCAAGCGCCTCAGACTCGCTCTTTCTTCATATCCTGAAGAGTTCTTCTCATGGTTTGTAGATGGGGCCTGATATACCTACGTCCCCAAACCAAGCTGAGTTTGTGTTTTCAGACATCTGTCCTCAAAGTACTGGGCCACACACACTCCAGGCTGGGGCCACTGGAGCCACACATTAGGACTGTGCCT